>NC_056735.1:871724245-871729245 GCF_019279795.1 Protopterus annectens
ACATGGCAACTGTGAAACTCTGTGTCTGTTTGTCTGTGTAGGGGTCAATGCTTTTGAGGCCATTCACAGTCACTACACTTTCCATTGCCCCACCTTGGCAAGCCTGCTGATGTCATTCACCTTGAAATACAGCTTTTGGGAAAAAGTAGCCGTATAAGCTCTGTGGCGCATGCAATAAATGCAGTACACTGTAGTAGCCATACATAGCTAGATATTGGGTTTGAATCTCAGCACTTTCAAGTATGTGTGTGTGTGTGTGTGTGTTTGTCATCAGTACCATGTGTGGAGGTAGCTGTAATTGTGTAATAACAGGACTCATTGTTGGGCGGATTTTGCAAATTTCTTATATGGAGGACCTATTATATGTCACAATGTCCACCTTGCAAGGACAACAGATGTCAAACAGCAGAGAGGCTGATGTAGACAATCCATACCCCCACATGTGACATTATGGATTGGGGAACAATACAGGTAAACCTTGTGTTACCCAGAGAACACTCTCCACCCATGTCTCATACACAAACACACTTGGCTAGGCAACAACCACTATGTTGATAGTTGCCTGCATATTGCCCACTGATAGTAACCATGGTGTGATTGCAGTGGACTACAGAGGACATGGTACCCTGTTCCATCCCTACTATAGGCAAATAATTGCTTGCAGTGGTCCTTTACCATGTTCCCCACTGGACTTCTGCAACAACTGAAGAGTCAGCAAATGTAACCCACAAAAGAAATACCATGCCTTTTACACATGCCCTGTATGGACAGATGCCACTAACACCAGTGAATACTTGCATCATGCTGTCAATGTAGGTGCAGGATCAACCTCATTTCCATAGCCAGTTCTCACCACATGAGGTGAGGAATGCCACATAAGATGATAACAACCTGTCCACACACATGACCCAGACACCCCAGGTACACTTCCATATGTCACAGAACATACATGTGGGACATGCACATCCTTGACACCATCCATGTTATGGAATATAGAACACATACATGGCAAAAATTGCACAGCACTGACCACCCACAATAGTAACCCATATGAGTGGATGGTGAATACAGTACCCACTTGTGTGGGCCAATCCATGGACTACAACCCTGAGCCACACTGCAGACCATTGTCATGTGGCCTGATGCCAAGGTGTACTCTTTGCCAAGCCTTGTACACCCTTCTGCCACAGTCAACCACTACATACCTGTGAAGCAGTTAACCCATGCATGTCAGTACTTGCAAACGTGTGTGTGTGTGTGTGTGTGTGTGTGTGTGTGTGTGTGTGTGTGTGTGTGTGTGTGTGTGTGCGTGTAGGTTCATGATTTGGAAGGCATTCACACTCACTACACCTCCCATTGCCCTACTGAAGCATACCTTCTGATGCCAGTCACCTTGCATACCCTTTGTCCATATGATAACCTCTGTGGTGCATGTGATACCTGTGTACAATGGTAGTGTAGCAAACTAGTTGGTTAGGAATTCTAATCCTGACCCTGCCAACTGTGATAATGTGTGTGAGTCCCTGAGAGAGTGTGGTTGGGTTGTCCTTGACACCTAGTTTTGTGGATAGGCACATGTACTACACCTACCTTATTCCTCCTTTATCACTGTTGCTGATGTCACTCACCTTCAAATATACCTCTGGACAGCTCTCCAACATGTAAGCTTGGCGGCACATGTAATAACTGCATAAAAATGTAATAGCAATACATAGTCAGGCAGGGGTTTGAAACCCTGTACTGGTAAGTGTGTGACACAAACATGCTTAGTTCTTACTCTCCTACCCCCTTCCTTTCTTACTTTGTCTGTGTTTATCTGTCTCACTCCCTCTCTGGTGGATGTGGAAAAGTACATCAGCTTTGCTTAGGCAGCATCTTGTGTTTTGTAAGTGATGCTCATGATCAGCTGATGGCCTGTGCATGAATTGCAGTACCAACTAGCTGATTGCATGTGGAACAGCTGTGGTAACATTCCCATAGCCAACTGCATGGAAACATACTCCTAGAACTAGGAACATCATGTGGGTGTTGGCCCTTTTCATTCACTGTGAGCAGGAGTTCATGTCGGTGTTTGGCAAACAGCATCACAGAGGGTAGTGTGATATACCTTTTACAACATACACTGTGGAGACAGGCCATCAAACAGGAGGGGGGTGTTCCAGACATGAGGACAGAATGTAAGTCTTGCTCTTCTACATTTGAATTAATGAAAATGAAAAGAACTGGTCAAATGACCAAAAAAAAATAAATAAATAAAAAAAAATGAAAAAAACAAAAACAAAAGCACAATACCGAAAGCAATAAACAGTCAGTTTATTGCTCAGACAACATAACTACTAAATGCTTTCAGCAATCAACAAATAGGAAGCTTATATTTGTTGATTGGTGAAAGCGCTTAGTTGTTCTGTTGTCTGAGCAATAAACTGACTATTGGTTTCAGTATTGTGTTTTTTTTACATTTGAAGTAATGTTGGTTTAACACGGTTTGTGTTGATATGGCTGGTCTACATGATTTAATACCTGTCATGGTTGAGGAAACTCTCATCTGTAGGGCTATCTACAGACTGGGCAGTGTTTGGAATCTTACATGTGTTGTGTTACTCACAGATGACCTATCTTTAGAACTGCAGTAGCATAGTCTGAGGATTGCAGTCAGTACATGGTGACAGCCATGAGAGTTACTGACTTCATGTCCCTCAGAAGACAATTGTCACAACAAACCCTTTTACACCAGTAAATGTATGAGTTTATCACAGCAACATGTCAATATTGGCCCTGTGTTTGTGCCTCCAGCCACAACTCTGTCAACCTTTGTACATATGTCATGCAGTAAGAGGTGCATATGTTCAGTACCCCATTATTTATTGACATCATGCCTGATAACAAGCCAGTGAGGTATCAGACTGCTAGACATGTTATGTATAGTAGGGCTTATATTTGAGGACAAAACCTGGACATTCTGTTGTAGTGTGTACAGTAGTGAGGTATGTGTACTTATGGTGATTGTCGACAGAGTGTGTATTGTGAATATGTACCTTGGCCTGGGTACAGACTGTGGTAAATGTCATTGTTCTTGGTCCTGTTCTATCTGATATTGCATGCTGCTGCAGTGTATGGCACCCTATTGGTGTACATGTTTGTAGGGCCAAACCCACACATGTCCCATACCACAGTCAGGCATCGGAATACACTGTGTATTGGCCCAGTATATGTAGGGTTAGTGTGTGAGTGGCACATATGAGGAAGGTGTTGATCAGACAGTCCGTATACTGTAATATTAAGCACGCTTACCATATGTGGCTGTGTTCAGATTGGTTGTGGGTATGCGCTTTCACACAGGTGTCTGTTACTCCATGCTGTTACATGCCTGTAGTGCCTGCTATATTTGCAGGTACATCTGTATTCCCCCATAAGAAATGTAGGCCAGTGTTGTTGCAGTCTGCCTGTAGTTTGCACAGTGGTTTGTGACATGCCTAGTAGCTCAGTGTACTTACCCAGTGTGATGTTATGTCCAGGTATTTGTCAGATGTACTGCTGCTGGGCTACCATAACTGTTGTGTATTTCTGAAAAAGTAGTGGGATGCTGTACAGATGTATGTCACTAACTAGTGGGTAGTATGTGGGCTTGTGACCGCTGCTTCTCCAGTTATTATGTGTCAGGAGAGACAGGAGTGTGTGAATGCATAAACTGTGTGAGCATATCTATTTCAGTATTTACGTGATATCCTCATTTACATGGCTGTTAACATCTACTTTGTCAGGCTTGGTGCAAACGTCTTGCACTAAGGGGTTCTGTGTATATCTATAGACTGACCAGAGTGTGTCAGACTGTCTACATTTATTGGTCATATCTCTGCTGTATTCCACAGGACCATTACTGTGTTATCTGTGGTGCTGTACTATGATGATCTTAGGATGTCTGTCAGTAACCAATGGCGTATATGTCAATACAAGATGTGACTTCCCACACACATTTCTGTTTAGACAACCCCTGTTATAGTAGCAACAGTCTACATTTATACCTGCAATACTTACATGACATCCCCTTGCACTAAAAGCTTGCTAGTATTCTTGCTGAGGTATGACTCCACTACATGTTCTGGACATAAATTAAACATATATGTGTATGTATATATATATATATATATATATATATATATATATATATATATATATACACACATATATATATATAACCGGTATCTACAGCTCTCATCTGTAAGCTACTTCAAAAATTAAAACCTTGCACCCCTTCTGCTGACCGACTCCCATCTGAATACTTACAAATAGCTGCAAAAGCCATAGACTATCCCATTTCTATCCTTATTAACAGAACTATCTCTGAAGCTAGAATCCCTACTCTATGGAAGATATCTCATATCATCCCCTTACATAAAGGAGGACCATCTACAGAGCGTTCTAACTTTCGCCCTATTGCTTTACTCTCCCCATTAGCTAAGATAATGGAAAAATGTATTCACAAGCAGCTACTTAACCACTTACTACAAAATAACCTATTGGCTAACTGCCAACATGGCTTTAGGCCATTTCACAGCACATCTACTGCCCTTTTATCCTTTACCGACTCTATATACAAAAATCGCAACAACAACTCTTTCTCTTCTGCTCTGTTTATCGACCTGTCAAAAGCCTTTGACATGGTAAACCACAACCTGCTGCTTGACAAACTAAAGGCTCATTCTCTCAATCCCCAAGCCATACAATGGTTCAGATCCTATCTGGAAAATAGACAGCAAGCAGTACTTTGGCAGAGCAGTCTATCTTCACTACTTCCTGTAAACATTGGAGTCCCACAGGGCTCCATCCTAGGTCCCCTACTCTTCTCCTTATTTATCAACAACTTACACATCAACATACCTCAAGCCACCTGCATTCAATATGCAGATGACTCCGCATTAATATGTACAGCCAATGATATATCCTCTCTCCATTCCCTCACACAAATTGTTTTTCAGAATATTGAAAACTGGTTTATGCAA
>NC_056735.1:871731745-871754245 GCF_019279795.1 Protopterus annectens
ATATATATATATATATATATATATATATATATGCAGATAGATTTATATATGACCATATATATAACGCAATATACAGATGTATATAAATACATATATATGAATATACATGTGTATGTTCATATACACATATATCTACATATGTATGTATATAAATATATGTATATATATATATATATATATATATATATATATATATATATATATATATATATATATATATATATATATGTACATATCCTTGTTATGTGTAAACTGACTGTTGTATATACCTTCCCAGATGTATCACACCGTATTTATCTGATATGTGTATATTTAGATATAACAGCATATGTGATTCAACAGTAATATCACTAACAAGTACTAAACAATTGTAGAAGTCATAGCAGTTGTTCAATACTATTCAGTATGTGTACTGACAGATATATTGGAAAAAACAACAACTGTCTTTACAGCTGTGATGGCTTAATGGTGAACTGCTGTTACTAGAGTGTGCAGGGACCTGGATTCAATACATGCAAGGCCTGTTTATTTTGTTACTGGGCAGAACGGGGCTGTTGGATACAGGGTGATTAAGGCACTTTTAAGCAGTTGTATCTGGGTTTGTGCTACAGTAAGCAATGCTAACTTCTGGTTAAATATGCTTACAGAGAGTTAGCTTCAAGATTGCTTAACCTGTGTATGCATTGTTTACCCCCGCACAAACAGGCTTAAACCTGCTTACTACTGCTTAAAAGTGATTAATCTCACTTACCCTGCACTAATTTAGAAAGAAATTAAACATGCTGTCTTCCATAATATTTTCCATTTCAGTTTCAAATATGTTCTGTATTGTTTTCATAAAGATCTTATAATCATTATCATTCAATACTATTGGTCTCCAGTTTTTTTATTCTCTTCTATCTTCCTTCTTCCATATGAATTTAAGTATTCCACTACATAATTCTTTATACATATAACCTTCATTTAGCCATTCATTCAAAATTTTTTTCTTTTTTGTCAACTCCTTAAAGTTTTTTACTTTTCATATCCTATTCCATCTGGACCTGCAGCTGAATCTATATTTACTTGTCCTAATACTTTATCTGGCTCATCTAAAGGACTCTCCTTTTCTAACGATATATTTTCTTTTTCTGTTAATGTTTTTACTTTCCATGTTGTTTTCACTGCCTTATTTTTTTCTTTAAACATTTGTTGTACATGTTGTTCTACACTATACATAATCTTTTCCTGAGTTCTTTCTATTTCTCCTTTTACATTTTTTATTTCTCTCATTACACTACCATCTTCCTTTACTAATCTGCTTAAGTAACTCAATTATTGATCTGCTTAAGTAACTCAATACTTCTTCTCCTTTTCCTTGTAAAAAGTATCTTTGCTTATGTGATGATGTGAGGTATGGCCCGCTATGCCAGGAGGAGAAGAAGGGCAGTGGATGTTGCATAGCTAGCTGGAGTTCTGTAAAGAATTATATGCCATTTGTATATCAAACTGATTTGTACAGATGCTTGTGTTGTACATCAACTTGTAAAAATGCTTGTGTTAAAATGTACCAGTAGTGGGTCCTGCTGGACAGAAAGAAATACACACGTATGTCAGGGTGTATCGTAACTGTTGAAATTAATATATTGTAACAGTGGATACTGGAAGAGAAGAGATTATTTTCAGTCCAGCTAACTTTGAAAAATAGTCTGAAATTAAATTACCTGGTTTAGGTCATAAAGATTGTATATTACAGTTCTGATTGCAGCCAGAGACAAAATGTCTGTGAAAACCAGGATTAGGAATCATACTGTATTGCCTTTTGGGGTGAACTAATTGCTACCCAGGAAGGGTGGAAGTTTTTGAAATGGTTTTATAACTTCCAGATGCTATAACCCATCTTAGCAAAGCTCTATGTGTGTGTATGGTAACACATATATGCAAGATTCTGGCTCAGTTTCTATTAAAGGGGTAGTGTGGGAGACTGAAGTCAGATGACCAGATGTGTGTGATGCCATTCTGTAAGCCAGTACTGCAATGATGTTTTAATACTGGATGAGACAGATGTCTCAGGACAGTCTATTTTGGAAACCTGAAAAGAAGGACCACTCACCTACATAATCTTGCCTTGCTCTAGTAAGTAACTAGGGAATAGTAATTCTTTAGATATGTCAGAAAAATATAGTAAGGTTATTTAAGTACTGTTTTTCTGTAGCTGTGTGAATCTATCCAACTGTGTTATTTTTAATATTTCCTGTATCTGAAACGATGGTGTTTATTGTAAATAGATATTTTGTATGTTCATGTCTTTTCATTATTTATTATTAAATATGTTTAAACTTTTTCATTGTGGCTGTTTTTTTAGAGGATATTTTAACATTTGAGAGTACTTACATTTATTTGATGACACTGTGGTTGCTCGTGAAAGCCTTGCTGCATTGGTCAAACACTACCATTTGTATTAGTATTCATTTTACTCATTATAATTAGGTACCCTTGTAAGAGCCTTAGAGTAGCTGGCTTTGGACTGTTCTGGTGGCAGTATCTACCTTAATGTCTGGGCAGAGGGATCATAGCTGGTAAATCTGGGCCAGCCTTTCCCAGGTGTGTGTGTGTGTGTGTGTGTGTGTGTGTGTGTGTGTGTGTGTGTGTGTGTGTGTGTGTGTGTGTGTGTGTGAGAGAGAGAGAGAGCTACTTGAAGGGTAGTGGAGGACTTGGCTTGAAACACTCAGCTGAGGACTTAACTCTACACTTGTGTCAGTGGGGAGTCTTATTTGGGGCCTGGTGAGAGAGAGGGAAACTCAGCCCCAGGATGGGAGTGTGTTGCCTGTGTGCTCTTAAGGGAAAGTGCGCTTGGTGTAAAGGGCTGCATCTGTAAATACTGTGTATCCATTTTTATTCTAAGAGAATATCTCTCACTGGTATCTGTGGTGACAATTGAGACTCCTTGATCACTGGCCAAGAGGAGGGACGTCACAGCTTATATAGCAATATTTTCTTGATTCTTTTCATATTATTCTGTTTCTTTGTCAAAGTAGTTTCTATCATTATATTCTAAATTTTTCAATACATTGTTATATGTTCTTTTATATTTCTGTTTCTCTTTTCTCTACTTTTCTCACATCATATTGCCACTGTAAAAAACATGTTTTTAAATTTTTCCTTAGAGAATGGGCAAACTGTACATTAGTATCCTGATTGGTGAACAAGCGTTCTACAGCAGGGTATTAATGTACAATTAATGCCCATGGAAAAATGAGTCTGCCACTTTGTGGCAGCATATCAAGCTGCTGTGGAGCTCTGACTTCTAAAAAACTAATGGCCACCATTACTTTCACACTCACTAACTAGTGCTTTCGCTGTTTAGTGAGTGTAAAAAAATAAACAGAAAGAAGTATATGTGTGTGTATGTATTGCGTATGTGTGTTTTTATTTTTCTGTCTGCATAAGTGAATCCATGTATGAAAGCAGAGGGGACTGTGTGTGTGTGTGTGTGTGTGTGTGTGTGTGTGTATGTGTGTGTGTGAGAAATTGAGAGAGTGGGAGTGATCCTGTGTGACTGAGTGCCTATAAGAAAGCAGAGAAGAATGTGTGTGTGTGTGTGTGTGTGTGTGTGTGTGTGTGTGTGTGTGTGTGTGTGTGTGTGTGTGTGTGTGTGTGAGAGAGAGAGAGAGAGAGAGAGAGAGAGACAGCTCAACAGAGTGTGAGAGCAATCTTGAGTGAATGTGTATATCAAAGCAGAAGTGACTGTGTATGAGAGGGCGAGGATATTATGTCTGTAAAATTGTTGTGTTTTACTTACATATTTCTTTTTTTAAGTACTATATCACTTTTTTATCTATTTTTGATGTAAATTTTTCCTCTAACACCATTAACATATACTGCAGAAAGTTTGAAACAGTAGATGGAGGAACTATTTTACATCAAAAATATACAAAAAAAGAAATAATATAGTACTTAAAAATAAATAAACAAGTAAAGGACAACAATTTTACAGAGAGCCCATTCTCTAAGCACAATAACGCATCCATGGTGTGTGTTAATGTGTAATTAACACCCTTCCAGGGGTGTAGAGGCCCTATGCCTGCAGCACTGGGCCTCATAACACCCCTGGGCGGGCGTTAATTACACATTGACACACACCCTGTCAGGAATTATTGCTTGCTTAAATACCATCCTCCATTCATTCCAATTTTTTAAAAAATGTTCTCATAGTAATATGATCGCTCCATTCGCTCCATAACTGTATCACCAATCTCTTTCCTTCTTAATTTCATGCTTTCCCATTTATCCTTTTTATTATTCCTTTGCCTGTTTTTAGATATTCCTTATTTTTTTTATCTCTAGTCATATTGCAAGATGATCAGAAAATTCTGTTTCAACTACCTCCCCTTCTCCTATAACTAGACCTTCTGATACTATAAAATAATATATTTCAGTTCCATATATACCCCTTTTGTAAGTCCATGTTTTTTTGTCCCAAAGTTTTAAATTCCATCTTATAACTTCTAACATTTTTCTTATATCATTTCCTTCCTTATTTCACTTGCCTCTTGAATCACAAAGTCTGCTCTTATTATAATATTCATATTTATCACTACATAATCTAAAATCTTATGATATAAGCTTTCTCTCTCTTTGCAGTCAGTATAAGCATATAACGTTATAATTCTTTATACTTGCCCCGGGATTCAGGAACCCAAAATTTCTGTGCAGGAACAGTATAGGAGATCCTGCATGGAAAAATGGCTGGTGAGCGATCCAGGATAGTGCCGTTTTCACATGAACGAGCGGTCCTACACTGTTCCTGCATGGAAATCCAGAAAATATGCAAATCACTTTATTTGCTGGTAAAAAACATGCAAAATGAGGTGATTTTGCGATCCAGGAAGCTGCTGGGTCTCCGTGCTAGAACAGTGTCAGTGCAGAAATGTATTCGGCTAGTAACTGAATACATTTCTGCATCTGACAAAAGGGAGGCATGACATCTCGTGTAAAAGCATGTATCATGTTGAATACACATGCCACTGGCCAAATATAAGGCCATTGCCATTAGAAGCAGTGTTTTTTTTTCAATTAAACTTTTTTTTTTTTTGCTGATCTCGGATGTTTAAGCTTAGGGCAGCAGCGTGCAAATGGGATTGTGCTGAAAATTAAAAACAAAAATGAAAAAAGTCAATTTTAAGTTAATTCTGCATTTTGCCATTATAGTCAATAGCATGCAGAATGTAAACAATACCAGGGAGGACTGGTTGTCAAGGGGAAAGGGTCCATTTTAGTGCAGTAACTAATGACCTACACACATGGGGTATTCAAATGAGGGGAGTTATACTGAATCACAGATTTCTTTAAAGTGTTAGCTTGTACCTAACCATGTAGGTACAGCAATACAAAAGTACAAGTTAAAGAGCTGGATGACTTCATAAAGGTGTGTGTCATGCTTATTGTAAGCTCATTGGAGCTCTGTGGCCTGTGTTTGCCCTTAACCTAGCACAGCTAAGGAAGGGGGCCTGTTAGATGTGCCTGAGCAGTGTGCACATAGTCTAAACGAGTGTGTGTGCCGCGCACCGGGTTTTAAACAAAAACAAAAAAAAGTCAAATTAAATACTTATAGGTAAAACGAGGCACAGCGAGCATAGAAAACGAAATTGCGGGCTTTGAAGGCCCAGCACATCAGAACAGGTAACCGGTGTCATTGGTGCAGGATACAACCAAGCCCTGGTTGCTATCATCCTGTGATCCTAAGGCAGTAGTTTGGACCGTGATGTCAGAGCTTTATTTTCACCAAAACACTTGCAGTTCTTGATGTATTTTAGGGTAGAGAAATAGATATGGTCTCAAAGGGGTGACTGCAGATGTTTGACAGGTGCCAGTAAAGTCTACTGTGAGCAGTTCATAGATTTGTTTGTCTCTTACTATTAGTCTTAAAAAGTCCCTGTTGCTGCACAGTTCTGAGTTGAAAGATTTTGGCACACAGTTATTCGTACGATTTAACAGATATCCGTGGAAAATAATACTAAGTAATGTAGCTTTCTAATAAGTCTCTAAAAGAAACTACTAATAATTATTTTGTAAGATTCCAGTTTGAAGTTCCAAGTAACAGCTGTGTCGTAGACCTAGTGCCATCTGATATTGAGCAGCTTGCTCAGCAGAGTTCCATCTCTTACAGGACACTTGTTACAGTGAGGCATGTGCTGCTTGCTCAATATTCTTTTTTTTTTTTTTTTTTTTTTAAGTTTAGCTACTTGTTTGCAAAATACATTGAAACACAACATACAACTAAATAAAGTAGGACTTGGCTTTATTGCTCGTTTTATATGCTCACTGTGCCTCGTTTTGCCTGTAAGTATTTAATTTTACTTTGTCTTGGTCTATATTACTACGGCAGTACGTTTACCCGTGGACTACTTTTACTTTGCTAAAAACCAAAAAAAAACCCCCCCCAAAAAAAGAGAGAAAATAGCAGCACTGTTTACAGTTCATAAAGTATGCAAACACCTTGCAGACTGGATGTAGGAGAAACAGCAGGAGGAAGGCAATCCAGGAGAACTAGCATAGCTGGCAGGTGGAATGTATCAGAATCAGCCAGATACACATGCAGCCGCCCAGCACACTACTATAAAGTATGCAAACACCTTGCAAACTAGATGTAGGAGAAACAGCAGTAGGAAGGCAATCCAGGTGAACTAACATAGCTGACAGGTGGAATGTATCAGAATCAGCCAAATACACATGCAGCATCCCAGCACACTACTATAAACTATGCAAACACCTTGCAGACTGGATATAGGGGAAGCAGCAGTAGGAAGTCAATCCAGGAAAACTAGCATAGCTGGCAGGTGGAATATATCAAAATCAGCCAAATACACATGCAGCAGCCCAGCACACTACTATAAACTATGCAAACACCTTGCAGACTGGATATAGGGGAAACAGCAGTAGGAAGGCAATCCAGGAAAACTAGCATAGCTTGCAGGTGGAATGTATCAGAATCACCCAAATACACATGCAGCAGCCCAGTATACTACTATAAAGTATGAATATACCTTGGAGACTGGATGTAGGGGAAACAGGAGGAAGGCAAGCTAAGAGAACTAGCAAAGCTGGCAGGTGTATTGTATCAGAATCAGCCAAATACATATGCATCAGCCCAGCACACTATTATAAAACATGCAAACACCTTGCAAACTGTATGTAGGAGAAACTGCAGTAGGAAGGCAATCCAGAAGAACTAGCATAGCTGGCAGTTGGAATGTATCAGAATCAGCCAAATACACATGCAGCAGCTCAGCACACTACTATAAAGTATGCAAACACCTTGCAGACTGGATGGAGGGGAAACAGCAGTAGGAAGACAATTCAGGAGAAAGTACAGTTGTGTACTCTTACCATAAATGTAGATGTTCGAGTGTGTTCACTGTTGCAGTCATCACTGTTGGGTTCTTCCTGCTGGCAGGCAGCCCTCGATCAGCCAGAGTCCCAACGTCTGGGTCCGACATTGGCTGAGGTCGCTTCTTCCCTGACGTCAGAGTGCCAGGGGTATAAAGGCCTCAGCCGACACCATTTTCCTTAGTTTTTCTTGCCCCAGATATCAGGTGCCCCAAAAACAAAAGGCCAATAGCTTAGTCAGAAGAATAAGCATACATCAAACTAGAACATAACCAAAAATCACCAGCAAATATACCTCAGAGGAAGAGTAGTGCTAAAGAAACATATACAGTACTCATAAAAAACAGCAAAAGAGGGGATAGGAGGGAGGGTAACCCAGACTGCAACAGTGAACACACTCGAACATCTACATTTATGGTAAGAGTACACAACTGTACTATGTTCATCGTGGTTCACTGTTGCAGTCATCACTGTTGGGTTGAATCCCAAAGCTAAGAAAGGGTGGCTGGAGATGGAACAGAAGGGGCGGAAACAAGGCCCTGCAAGACTGCAGAGGCAAAGCCTGCCCTAGATTTAGAGTAAAGAGGGAGGTTGTAGTGCTTTGAAAAGGTATGCACAGAACTCCAAGTAGCAGCTTCTAAGATTTCCTTGGTAGGAACTCCACTGAGGAAAGCTGCAGAAGTAGCAGCAGCGCTAGTAGAATGTGTCCTAATGTTAATAGGAACTGGTTTGCCATGATGAGAGTAACAGAACCTGATGCAGTGGGCAATCCACTTAGAAATAGTTTTAGTGATTGCTTTTCCCTGAGATGTAGCAGCATAGGCTACAAACAATTGGTCAGTTTTCCTGAAAATCTTGGTCCTGCCCAGGTAAAAACGAAGCTGCCTGTGTATGTCCAAAGAATGTAAAAGTTTCTCTCCTTCATTTTGAGGATTAGGATAGAAAGTAGGTAAATGAATAGTCTGATTCAAGGCTACTTTAGAAACCACATTAGGCATAAAAGTGGGATTTGCCCTCAGAGAAACCCTGTCCTGATAAAAAATAATGAAGGGTTCCACAGCCATGTGTGCTTGCAATTCAGATACTCTTCTGGCAGAGGTTATTGCTAAAAGAAGAGCAGTCTTCCATGATAAAAACTTCAAATCTGTGGAAGCCGCAGGTTCAAAAGGAGGCAGAGTTAGCTTTTCCAAAACATAGTTGAGATCCCAAGTGAGAACTGGAGCTATTCTAGGGGGCCTAATATTCTTTGCCCCTCTGAGATATTGTTTAAGTAATGGATGAGAAAAAATTGGAGGCTCCGTATTGCAGTGTGCAGAAATAGCGGAGGCATGTATTTTGATAGATGAAAAAGATAGGCCCTTATGCAACATCTCTGTAAGGTATTGTAAAATCAGAGGAATGTTTGGGACTGTAGAATCAACACCCTGGGCCTGATTCCAGATGCAAAATCTTTTCCATTTTCCTGCATAAGATTTCCTGGTGCTGGGTCTTCTAGCTTCAAGAATTACATTCATTACCTGTCTGGTAAGGGTAGAATTGCTTATAGCCCCTGGATCCGCCAGGCTGCTATATTCAGAATTTTGACATGGCTGTGCAGGATCCGGCCGTCTTGTTGAGACAGTAGATGCGGAATTTGTGGTAGAATCCAAGGCGGACCCTGAACCAAGTTCATCAGGGTTGAGTACCAGAATTGTTGAGGCCAGTTGGGAGCCAGTAGAATCATTTTTGGTTTGTCCTGTTTGATCTTCAGAAGTACCCTTGGTAGAAGAGGCAATGGAGGAAAAGCATACACCGAGAGGTTTTTCCAACTGAATGAGAGGGCATTCACTTTCCATGCCGGTTTGTGGTAGGTCCTCATGCAGAATGTTTGCAGCTGGTAGTTTTGGGGGGATGCAAAGAGATCTATGTCCGGGCACCCCCATGCCTCTGTTATCATCCTGAATATCTGAACATCCAACATCCATTCATGTGGGTCTGAGAGGTTTCTGCTTAGACTGTCTGCCAGAGAATTGTCTTTTCCTGGCAGAAATTGAGCTTGTAAATCTATCTTGTAGGGCAGAGCTGTGTTCCACAGAGTCATGGCCAGTCTGCACAGGCGGTAAGAGTGGGAGCCTCCCTGCTTGTTTATGTACCACATCACTGTAGTGTTATCTGTCTTTATCAGTAATTGCCCCGGTAGAATAAGATCCTTGAAAGCTGTCAAAGCATTCTGTACAGCTAGCATTTCCTTCAAATTTATGTGCAGGTGCATTTGGTCCCCTGCCCAGGCACCCTGAAGACATTTTCCTTGCATGTGGGCTCCCCATGCATAGTCCGAAGCATCCGTCGTTATCACTTGATTGGCTGGAGTGGGACAGAAAGGCTTTCCCTTGTTCTGGAGACAGGCTTCGGCCCACCAAAGAAATTCCCACTGGTGGCAAGGCAAAATTGTGATCACTGTTTCCAAACTGTGGCAATGCTGAGACCATACACTCTTGAGGTACCACTGTATTTTCCTCATATGCAGTCTTGCATATGGTATTAGCAGAATGCAGGATGCCATGTAACCCAAAGCCTGCAAAATTTTTCTTGCTGTTAGCTGACTCTTTGAAGCCAGTGTTTTGAAAGAGGAAGACAGTTGCACTATTTTGTCTGGTGTTAAGTAAGCCATCTGGGTTGTAGTGCTCAACAGAGCGCCCAGGAAAATAATCTGTTGAGTGGGTACCGGGTTTGATTTCTTTAGATTCACTGTAAACCCTAGACACCTGAGTAGATGCTGCACAAAAACCAGATGCTGAAATAAAGTCTCCTTGCTGTCCGCTTGAATGAGACAATCATCCAGATAAGGGTATATTTGAATTCCCTTCTGTCTGCAGAATGCCATTACTGGTGCCAGGCACTTGGTAAAGACCCTGGGCACAGTAGATAAGTCAAAGGGCAGCGCAGAGAACTGGTAATGCTTCGAGACCGCTTTGAATCTGAGATACCTTCTGCATTCCTGCCTTATGGGAATATGCAGGTAAGCTTCTTTCAAGTCCAAAGTCACCATCCAAGCGTTCTTGCTCAGCATAGGCAGCAGCTGCTGCAGAGTGAGCATTTTGAATTTTGGTATATCCAGAAATGTGTTTAGTATGGAAAGGTCCAGGATTGGTCTCCAAGAGTTTTCCTTCCTGGCAACCAAGAAAAGTCTTGAATAAAAACCTTGCCCTATTTCTATGTTTGGTACCAATACTATGGCCCTCATAGCCATGAGGGACTGAACTTGCTTTTGAGCCTCTGCCCACTGATGCTTTAGCAGGTCTGGCCATCCATTTGGTTTTGGCAAGGTATGGAAATTAAACTTGTAACATCTTAAAACTATGTCCAGAACCCATTTGTCTTGGGTTATGCGGCTCCAATTGTTATAAAAAAGAGAAATTTTTCCTTCCAAAGGTGCTTCCAGGAGAGGAGCCCCTGGAGCTACTAAGGGAGAGTCATAAAGACTGTTTCCTGTAAGGTTGTGACCTATCTTCTCCACCCTTGGGAGAAGGAGCACTCCACTGCCTGGATCTGAAAGAGGTCTGGGCCTGTCCTCTTCCTCTGGTATGCCTGTATCTGTCTCTCTGGGATCTGTCCGAGGTCAGAAAGGACCAAGGCTTACCTGGCCAGTTCCTGCTAAATCTAGGTGGCTGCACCTGTATAAAATCTTTAACCATCTGCATAGATTTGGCCTTATCTTCCATTTTCTTTAATACCTCCTCGGCTTTGGCCCCAAACAAAACATTGTGCTTTGGAGGGACATCCAACAGTTTGGCCTTGACCTGATCTGGTAAACTTTGCTCCCTTAACCAAGCCTGCCTTCTAATAACTGTGCCAGTTGCTGCAGCCCTGCAAGAAGCCTCCAAAGAATCAAAACCACAGTGCAGGGTATGTTTACCCACCTGCTCAATAGCATGCAATAAATCCTGTAACTCCTTATTTTCTGTGCAACCCGAAACAGCTGACATCTTTTATTTCAACACAGACAAAAAGTATTGCTGATATTTCAACATATGCAATTGACAATTCAAAGCTCTAATAGACAATGTAGCAGAAGTATAAACTTTTTTTGCCCCATCTTTCCAAGGCTCTGGACTCTCTGTCAGAGGGAATAGGGTTCTTAGCAGAGGCCGCTTTAACACCTTTAGGGCCCTGAGAATTAGTTTCTAGATCAGCTGAAGGATTTTTAAAAAGGAATTTGTGAGAATCTGGAACCCTATAATACCTATCAGGTTTGACAGGAGCAGGAGGAAAAGAATCAGGAGTGAGGGTAGATTCTGTAAAAACATCATCCACAATGTCCAAGACAGGGGGGAGTAGCCAGGGGCCTATGCTGGGGGAGAAGAAGAAAATCCCTAAGCCTTCTCTTGGATTCAGAGTATTCCTGCCCTTCCCAGTGGAAATGCTCTCTCATGTCATGCAAGGTTTCTCCAAAAGAATAATCTTCAGTAAGAGAAGTTGAAGGAAGGGATTCTTCAGCATCAGAATCCTCATAAGGATGGAAGGAATAATCCTGCTGAGAGGAAGAAGCAGAAGAAATTGAAACTTGATCTGATGAATCATAATCTGGCTCTTGTCTAGGCCTTTTGTCAGGAGGGGGATGGGAACCCCTGATCATAGTCAACAGGTCTTCGGTCATTTTAAGCATCTGTCCCTGAGGTCTAGGGCCCTGAACTGAAGAGGCCTGTGCTTGTTTCTTTGCTTTGCTAGAGCCTTAGTCTTTGTTTTTGCCTTTAAAACTGAAGCCATCTTTACATGAAGCTGTGTAGGCCTGAAAACCCCCCCAGAAGCCGGTGCCTGCACAGCGGCTCTGGATCCATCTGAGGGGGCATTATCTGTAGGTCCGGTCCTTTGAAATTCTGAAAGCCTCATCAGCTCCTCATGGGAGTCGGTATAGGCAAGCGGTTCAAAAGTGGCAGACGACAGGGGCTGAGAAAGTGCCTCACTGATGACCGACGAACCGGCAACTGGCTCTGGAAGAGAAATGTCGTCCGCTTTGGACCTCGGAGGCCTGTCTTTATCTTTGCACTGTTTATATGCTCCGGCCGGATAAGAATCCAATGACATGTTATAGTTAAATCTTCTCCCAAAATAATGGAAGGCAAAATTGTACCTGCTCTTAATAGTGCATTGGTTAAATCTAGCACAAAACCTACAACTAGCTAAGTTGTGGTCAGGGCCTAGACAAGGGATACACCATGAATGAAAATCCTTATGAGGTATTTGCTTCCCACAAGAAATACAATTATTAACTTTTTCTGACATCGGACTGGAGCAAGAAAAAAGTTTCCCCAACGGGGTACTTAGCTGTAAGAAGAATTTCCTCAGATAAATTACCAAAAGTGAAAAGGAGTCGGCCGACTGGCACTTGCGAACTGCTTTGCTTCAGGCACCGCGTGGCAAGAAAGACTGAGGAAAATGGCGTCAGCTGAGGTCTTTATACCCCTGGCACTCTGATGTCAGGGAAGAAGCGACCTCAGCCAATGTCAGACCCAGACTTTGGGACTCTGGCCGATTGAGGGCTGCCTGCCAGCAGGAAGAACCCAACAGTGATGACTGCAACAGTGAACCACAATGAACATCCAGCAAAGCTGGCAGGTGGAATGCATCCGAATCAGCCAAATACACATGTATAACCACAAAAATAATAAACAGTTTCTTGGTGTGTGCGACCATGCAAATGGAAATGAAACTCCGACTTAAATCCTTCTATTATAAAATGAATTTAATACGAATTTAACACGTGCACTTGGTTAGCGCTTACACAATAACTTCTTCAGACCATCAAGCACATTACTAAGCACACAGCCTTAAATACTAATTACAGTTTTGACATAACTCCATTCTAAAATACATTGAACTTTAAATGACTTACTTATAAATGTATAAAATCATCAAACATAGATTGTAAATATTAAAGCACACAAATATAAAATTTTAATATAACTAAATAGACTGTTAATTCTAGAGCATCTAAGTATAATCAAATATTCAGCGAGCTTTGAAAATTGGTTTAAGAGAAGCTCTTTCATTAAGACCATGATTTCTGTCCGCTCTTAGTTTTAAAGTCCATTTCATTTCTCTTTTTTCTGTGTTATTCCTGATATTACCTTGTCTAATTATGGGTCTAATAGTATCTATAGCCATAAATTTAAAAATGTGATTGCTGTCAGACATATGCACATGTTTAGCTAAAGCATTATTTAAGTACTGCATTCTAATGGCAAATAAATGTTCTCTTATTCTGGTTCTAAAAGATCTATTAGTTTTCCCTATATAAAATGAACTACAAACTTCACATTCAGCTAAATAAACAGCCCCCCCCCCACCAGACCTACACAGACATACTACAACAGGTTTGACAGTTGCATTCTAGTTCTGAAGGATAAGAAGTTTGAAACTGAAATTTATGCCATTCAGATCTAACATGTGTACTCTACTGATATGCCTCCTTTCTGCATGATAGGTCACAATACAATATGAAGTGGAAGCCAACAGAGTAACCAAAATACCAATACAGTCATTGCAAATGTTTAAAGTCTGCAGGTGTGACCCCCGCCAGAATCCCACATAGAAATGCAGTAACAGATGGCATGCAGCACTCTCAAGTGGCCTACAGTCCTCTGGAAAAGGCCCATGCCCCACCCATAGTGCCATTGTATGGAATGTCAAGGGGTCCCAACTAACAATCTAACACAGTAAACAGAAAACAAATGCAAGGCCATGTTGACAAATGCCAGCAGCATGCCTCCCCATGTCCTACTGCAAGGACTGTGTTCCAGGCCATAAATACTACTGGGATAAAGGCCCAACTATAGGGATACCTCTGAGATATTGCTTACATATTGTTAGGAAGAGGAGAGAATAACAGAGGGGGGTGTAGGAGCATGCATGTCATGGAGTGTGTGAAGTCTGAAACCCTAATGTCCACCCATACTACTGACTGGAAACCCTTGAATGAATAGCCACAAAACTGCTTGTAAACCACAGTGTGAAGGTAAATTGACCAGCTATATGAGTCCTGGCTCTGGATAACCTGGGTGTATCTGTACAGCTGAGAGGTATTGCCCCAGCAGGGTATGGCCATTCCGTGGAGTTGAGAAAAGCACACACAGGGGATCCCCAGCCAGCATATTAACAAGGTGCTGGACCATTTACTCAGAACCAGCAGTCTATTGTCTGTAGCTACCCCTCCACAATGGCAGGTGTGTGCCTGAATGTGTAGTCTATATGCCTCAGAATATTGGTCTCAGCTTCCTTCATCCTTTATTTCCCTGGTAAATAACTGTGAGCAAAGAATGATAACTGTCAGTAGTTGATGACATGATACATCACAGTGTAAAACAGTACATATGTCAGAAAATCTATGCTACAACCAAACATGTCACACAAGCAGAACAGACAGCAATAGTTACAGTATCCCCCATATGTTATGCGCATTGTGTTTCCATATTGGCAACCTATCTAGAGGTATCCTGCAGAAACACTTTGCTAGGTGTAGCTGTAGCACACAAAACCCTGAACTGGAGTCCAACCTTCCCTGGAATGGATGCACACACTCAATATAGAAGGTCATACTGGGCATGCTCTTACACTTAGAGAAATGAAGCCCATGTTTCACAACACAGTGGACTAGAGCTATTGGTTATTCACAGCTGTCTGTGCACACACACCAGATTGTACACCATTGATACTTCACACACACACACACACACACACACACACACACACACACACACACACACACACACACACACACACACACACACACACACACACACACTGGATAGGAATACTCACACATATCTAAGGCCAACATAATAGAATATGTCAAACATACACACACAGAGACGTGGGGAAGAGAAAGGCAAACAGTGACAGAGAGAATCTCATTATGAGGCTTTTCACACCCAGTACACATCCCATTGCCCTATATCACATGATGTGCTGATGTCATTCACTGTAGAAATACCTTTGGTTAGCCCCCAGCCATATAGTCTCAGTGGTGCTTGTGATAACTGTGTGACACCACAGTCCAAATCAGTATCCATGTAGCAGTTGTAATATCAGTCCTGTCAAATGTTCATAAGTTCATAGGTTCATAGGTTGGTACTAGGCTATCAGCCCTAGGGCCTATACAAGCCTAGCCATAACAATTCCCTGGCTATTTCTTCCCACACTATTTACTTCCCTGGACCCCTGTCTAGCAGGGCGACTGACATGATCCCCGGGGTGAATTTCCTTTCTCCCATCCAATCGTCAAGGTTCCTTTTGAAGAGGGCCAAAGAGGCACTCTACTTGACATGTATGGGCAATCTGTTCCAGAGTCTGGGGAGTCTCTGGGTCAGGAACCTATCCCTCCAGCATGTTTTGTTTATTGTGATGACAAGGTTTAGATCCCTGGAGCATGTGGCTTTGAGGGATTGGGATTTCTTTAAGTGTAGCATGTCCAACAGCTCTGGGTTTGACAGGGCCTTGTATGTTAAGCAGAGATCGCCTCTGAGTAGATGATATGCGACAGAGTATAGCTGGAGTTTTTTAAGGCGGTCAGCATAGGGCATCTGCTTTAGGCCTGTTATTCTTTTAGTGGGGTATTTCTGTGGCCTTTCCAGTTGTTGCAGATGTCTTGAGAGTTACATACCAAATGGGGTGTTGTATTCTATAATGGGTCTAATGAGGGATGAGTACAGTGGGACAATGACCTCCTTTTTTTCTGGATAAAAAGCCCTTAGTGATGAGGTGTGCCACATAGAAGGATTTCCTGACTGTTGTGGCAATGTGGTTATTGAAGGTGAGACCACTGTCCACCTGTGTCCCTAAGTCTCTTATCACACTTTCGGTGTTTAGTGTACTGCCACCTACATGATAATTCATGGATACATGTTTTTTCCCAAAGGGGATAACTATACATTTCTTGGCATTGAGCTTGAACCCATGGCTCTGGCACCAAGCATCTGTTTCTGTAAGCCCTTTTGTAGAGTATCCATATCATTTGGGGATTCAGTAATGGCTCCCAGTTTGCAGTCATCTGCAAACTTTGTTAGCCAGAGTCCCTTAGTGTTGGCCTGTACTTCAGAGTTCTGTGTGAGTGTGTGTGTTTCTAGATGAATGTGGTTGTGGCCATTCACACACACTAAACTTCCCTTACCCTTCCTTCAGCACTGTTGCTGATGTCAGTCACCTTCAAAGATATGTTTGGACAAGTTTCCAACATATAAACTCTGTGACGCTTGCTATAACTGTGTAATACTATAGTGTAGCAAACTAGTTAGGTAAGAGTTCTAATCCTGGTCCTGGCAACTGTAAAATGTGTGTGTTTGTGTGGGAGAGAATGTGTGTGTCTTTACAGACACCTGATTTTGTGGTCATTCACACTTACTACACTTCCCTCACCCCTCCTTTAGCACTCCTGCTGATGTCACTCACCTTGAAAGATACCTTTCGACAGCTCTCTACCATATCAGCTCCATGATGCTTGTGATAACTGAGTAATACTATAGTATAGCAAACTAGTTAGGTAGGAGTTCTAATCCTGGTCCTAGCAACAATCTGCAAACAGCATTGCGTATCCCATCTCTATTCTTATAAATAGAGCCATACAAGAATCAAACGTCCCTTCTATCTGGTGCCATGCTTACATCATCCCCCTCCACAAAGGTGGCAAATATACTGATACCACCAACTTTAGGCCTATTGCCATCCTTTCCCATCTTTCTAAAATACTAGAGAAAACAATACAAACACAACTCATGGCACACATCACTAAATAATCTCCTCTCCGCTACCCAACATGGCTTCTGCCCTGGCCACAGCACCATGACTGCCCTTCTTTCCTTTCTTGAAACCATAAACCTCGAACGTGACTCAGGCAAGTTCGTATCCACACTATTCCTAGATCTGTCAAAGGCCTTTGACACCATCTTACACACCCTACTTATATCCCAACTCTCCACCCTACACCTCTCTCCCACCACCATCACCTGGTTTTCCAGCTACTTGTCCAACCGCCAACAAGTTGTCCAATGGAAAACTTCAACCTCGCCCTTCCTTCCCACACCCACAGGTGTCCCACAAGATTCCGTTCTTGGCCCTTTTCTCTTCAACCTATTCATTAATAATGTTCACCAATCCATCCCAGACTCATCTATCATCCAATATACAGATGACTCAACAATCATCTGCTCAGCCTTCTCCCCCTCTGAGCTCCTAGCAAAAACCCAACTAGCCTTCTCCAAAACAAGAACCCGGATGCAGTCTAACCATCTGGCACTAAATGCAAACAAAACCAAACTAATTTTTTCCCCTACCAAAACTCCATTGACAAATCCACACTCACCATATAGAGCCAAAACAGCACCCTCCTTTAAATTGTTCCCAACACCAAGCTTCTTGGCATCATTATTGATGAAGAACTAAAATTTGATACCCACATCCACTCCACAATCAAGAAAATCCACCAAAAGTTAGGTGTCCTCTACAGGCACAACCACTTCCTAAGCCCCTTTACCCATCAAACTCTTGCATCCACATTCCTACTCCCCTCCCTTATGCATGTTGCCCCTCTTTTCACCAATTTCCATCTTGGTCTTTGGTCCAAACTTGAATCCTGCTACCACAAGATCTCCAAATTTGCAACCAATTCAAAAAACTTATCCCACTTTTATCCTGTTTTTAGATGACAATTTGTTTTGTAGTGTGAGTAGGGAACAGGTTGAGGATACCATGGAGAGGTTGACTTATGGTCTAGAGAAGGGAGGAATATTAGTCAGTAGGACTAAGATAGAATATATGTGTGTGAATGGAAGGGATGATGGAAGAATGGTGAGGATGCAGGGAGTACATTTTGCAAATGTGGATAAACTTAAATACTTTTAAACAACAGTTCAGAGTAATGGGGAATGTAGGGGAGAGGTAAAGAAGAGAGTGTGGGCAGGATGCAGGTGGTGTAGAGGAGTGTCAGGTGGGATTTGTGACAAACAAGTACCATTAAGAGTGACACTGAAGGTCTACAAGACTGTAGGGAGTCTAGCTGTGTTATATGAGTTGTAGACAGTGGCACTGAAAAATAAGGCAGGAGTCAGAGGTGGATGTGGCAGAGTTTATGACATCAAGATTTGCACTGGGTGTGATGAGGGTGTATAGGAGTAGGAACATGTATGTTCGGTGGTCATCCCAGGTTGGATCGCTTGGGGCCAAAGGCAGAGAGTGGCAGGATTATGTTTGTTTGGACATGTGATGAGTAGGTATACTGAGTATATCTGAGAACGTATGAGGCTGCTGGATAAGAGGAAAAGGGGAAGGCCTGAGATAAGGTGTATGGATGTGTTAATAGCGGACATACAGCTGGTTGGTGTGAAAGAGCAAGATACAGAGGGATGGAAGACATGCAGTCAGATGATCTGCTGTGATGACCCGAACGGGAACAGCCAAATGAAATGTAAGGAGATGTAATGTCAGTTTTCACAGGTTGCCAATTCTTTGCCAGACATACCACAATTGTTTTAGTACATAACTACAAACCTGAGACACACATATGGTCAGTGTGCATAACGCTAGACAGTTGAATGGTATGAGCTCATTATATCATATGTAGCTCAACACACACAGCTGCAGCAGTATTTCACTATGCAAATACCATGTACAGGTCCCTCACATTTCTGATACAGACATGTATGTGATACTAGTACTCACAAATAACATATGGATATATTCGGCATCCCAGTAGTTAGTCTAGGAGTGTCACAGTCAGTATTGTACAAAACACACTCCAGTAGTAGTCATATGTGTCTGACTCAGGTGCATGAGCTGTGTTCTATGTCACTGCAGACAGACACAGATGCTATGGCCATAGGTTCTGATCAGTAGTATATCAGTGCAGCAAGTGTTGTTGAGAAATATTTGCTGAATTTCCTATTTACCTCTTTTACATACCCCCAACTACATTCCATTACATGATTACTTGTTTCACATACCATTTTTTTGCCTGTTTCAGTTGTTGTATTTCACAGGTAGACAGGTGTGCTTTTTGTTTGTTTTCTTTCTTTCTTTCTTTCTTTCTTTCTTTCTTTCTTTCTTTCTTTCTTTCTTTCTTTCTTTCTTTCTCTCTGGTAGATGTAGAAAAATACATCTGTTTTGCATAGGCAGCAGCTTGACCTTTGTTGGTAATGCTCATGGCCTGTACACGAATTGGAGTCCTCCACTTGCTAATTACATGTGGAACAGCTGTGGTATCATTCATATAGCCAATTGCATGGAAACATATTCTTATAACTAAGTACTTCATGTGGGCATTGGCCCTTTTCCTTCACTGTGAGCAGGACTTCATGTGTGTGTCTGATAAACAGCATCACAGAGGGTAGTTGAAAATACTTCTTACGACAAACACTGTGGAGACAGTCCAACAAACTGGAGTGTTATTTTATGTTTCTGGTGGTGAGTCTTGCAGTGTTTTATCTCATCATATCGTTTTTGCTTGACTGCTAAACTCTTTGGGGACCTTGCGGAGACTTGTACTACAAAAAATGTAAGTATTGCTGTTATACATTTGACGTAAATCTAGTTTAATACGGTTTGTATGGATATGGCTGTTCTGCATGATTTAAAGTCTGACATGGCAGTGTTATGTGGTTGAGAAAACTCTCACCTGTAGGGATATCTGCAGACTGGCCAAAGTTTGGAGTCTTAGATTTGGTGTGTTACTCACACATTATTTGTCTTTATAAATTCAGTAGCATACTCTGAGGATTTCAGTCAGTAAATGGTAACATCCATGTATGTTTCTGACTTTGTATCCCTCAGAAGAGATATGTTACAACAAACCCTGTTACACCAGCAATTTTCTCAGTTTATAACAGCAACATGTCAATGATGACCCTGTGCTTGTGCCTCTGTCCCCCAACGTCCATATGTCATGCAGTAAGAAGTGGATATGTACAGTATATCATTATTTATTTAACATTTGTTTACCGGGAAAATCCGACTTGGAACAAAGCCAATTTTCAGCAGAGGCCTGGGGAGAAACACTCCAGATGCATTTCTTTGTAATGTGGGAAGAAACCAGAGTACCTGAAGAAAACCCACACAAATGCAGAGAGGACATGCAGACTCCACACAGAAGGCAGTCCAGTCGAGAATCGAATCAGAGAATCTCTTGCTGTGAGATGACAATGCTACTGCTGCAACACTGTATTGTCATTGTTTACTGCCATCATTCTTGATATCAACCCAGTGATATATCAGACTGCCAGACATGTTATGTATAGGAGGCCTTATAACTGAGGACAAAACCTGGACATTCTGTTATAGTTTGTACAATAGTGAGGTCTGTGTACTTATGACGACTGTTGAGAGAGAGTCAGAATTGTGTAGCAGTGTATTGTGAATGTTATTTGGCCTGTGTACAGAGTGGGGTAGATGTCAGTGTTCTTGGTCCTTTTCTATCTGACATTGCATGCTGCTCCAGTTTCTGATAACCTATCAGCTTATATGTTTGTAGGCCAGACTGAGACATGTCCCATACCACAGGCAGGCATCAGGCTACACTGTGAATTGGGCCAGTATATGTAGGGGTAGTGTGTGAGTGGCAAACATGATGATGGGTTTTGTTCACACAGTCCATATACTGTACTATTAATTAGGCTTACCATTATGTGACTGTGACTGTGTTGAGATTGGTTGTGTGTATGCACTTTCACACTGGTGTCTGTTACTCATAGTTCTCAACCTTCCATCTCCAAAATGAGGAACACTAGCCCTCATATTGTGGAACAAATGGGCAAAATGTGGAACACATACTAATGGCTTACTAACAACTTCAACTAGGAAGGTCATGGGATGGTTAAAATAGGCTGGTTTTACTTATAAAGAAGATCTTTTAATGAATTAATATGATTAATTTCTATTTACCATGGATTTCACTTAAAAAAATTCCTAACACTGAATGTGTGACAGACTTTCAATGTGGAAGTTTGAGGAACTTCGAGGAACATGAACTTTTTAAGACCCCAAATGAGGTACGTTCCTTGTAATGAGGTACACTTGAGAGGTATGCTGTTACTCCATGGTGTTACATCCCTGTAGTTCCTGCTGTATTTGCAATTACATGTGCATTCCCCCATAGGAAAATTAGGTTAGTGTTGTGGCAGTCTGCCTGTAGTTTAGACAGTGCTTAGTGACATGCCTAGCAGCTCAGTGTATTTTCCCTAGTGTGATGTTATGTCCAGATATTTGTCAGATGTACTGTTGCCTGGCCACCATAAGTGTCATGTATTTCTGACAAAGCAGTGGGATGCTGTGAAGATGTATGTCAGTAACTAGTGGGAAGTACATGAGCTTGGGACTTGTGCTCCTCCAGTTAATATATGTTAGGACAGACAGGAGGGTGTGATTGCATCAACTGTGTGAGCTTATCTACTCCAGTATTTGGGATATATTCCCATTTTCATGGCTTTAAACACCCCCTTTGTCAGGCTCGGTCCACATTTCTTGCACTAAGGAGTTTTGTGTATACCTCTCGACTGACTAGATTGTTTCAGACTGTCCAGGTTTATTGCTCATATTTCTGCTGTATTCCACATAATTGATGCTGTGATTTGTATGGTACTTCACTATGATGATTTTATGATGTTTGTCAGTAACTGATGGTGTACATTTCAGTTTCAGAACTGCCTTCCTTCTGAACATGTATGCTGACACAAACCCTGTTATTGTAGCAACATTCTACATTTATAACTGTAATACTTACATTACGTCTCCTTGCACTTATATATCTATGTCCTTTTTATGTGTAAATATGAGTGTTGCATATTCCTTCTCAGATGTACCTGACCATATTTATCTGATATGTGTATATTTAGTTATAGAAACATGAGTGATTCCACAGTGTTTTCACTAATAAGTAGTAAAAAATTGTAGTACTCAAAGCAGTTATTCACTACTATTCAGTACGTCTACTGAATGATATATGTGAAAAAGCAACAGATATTTTTGTAGCTCAGATGGTTTCGTGGTTAAGTGCTGTGACTATAGTGTACAAGGTTCTGGGTTCAAGACCTGCAAGTGCTATTTATTTTGTTGCTGGTCAGAACAAGGGCTGATGGTGACAAGGTCATTAAGGCACTGGTTAAATGAATATGC
>NC_056735.1:871759245-871789245 GCF_019279795.1 Protopterus annectens
TGCAGGGTGCCTCGGGGCTTAAACAGGAAGGCAATGGGAAGGGAAAATAGCAGTAGGAAAGAAATCAAGGAGAACTAGAATAGCTGGCAGGTGAAATGTATTAGAACAAGCCAATTACACAGGCAGCAGCCCAACCCAGCCCAGTACACTACTATAAACTATGCAGACACCTTTCACTCTGTTTTTTCCCACAAACTCTACACCACCAGTATACACAAACAGGGAAATCTTACCTAATAAAAGCAACAAAATGATAGGGGCTGCTTTCACTATCATAAGTCAACATGTGGAGGAGGCTGAGGGTGGTGAAGATGACAATGCTGACAACCAACCCACAGTGAGAAGAAGCAGAAGAGTGTACAGACCCAGGGTAACCTACCAGGGGCTACATGAGCTGAAGATAGTGGAGCACTATAGGGTGGACAGGGACCTCCTACAGCAAACTGCTGAGTTGTGCCGGCCACACCTTACACACAGAACCAACAGAGGGGAACCCATCCCAGTGGATACCAAGGTATGTGTAGCTTAAGAATACTAGCCACAGGTACCTTCCAAAGGTCAACTGGGGATTTCATGGGTATCTCACAGGCATTAGTATCCAGGGTACTCCACCCGTTCCTGGATGCTATGTCAGCATATGGCAGTGAGCACATATATTTCCTCAACACCTGTGAGGCATTGACCAGAAATATGCATCTCTTCCACCAAATAGCAGAATACCCTGAGGTAGTGGGTGCTATAGACTGCATGCACATACACATCAAAGCACCATCCAGTGAGCGGGATAGAGTCTACATAAACCACAAGGGCTTTCCCTCCATCAACTGCCAGGTCGTGTGCGATGCACAGGGTATTATAATGAATGTGTGTGCTGGCAGCCCTGGAAGCTATCACGACTCCCACATCTGGCATATGACACAGCTGTACCAGAGATTTGCCAATGGGGACATCCTTTATGGCCACCTAGTGAGGGATGCTGGATATGCACTGGATCTGTGGCTGATGACACCCATCAGAAATGCACATACACCCTAACAAGAACTCCATAATGAGGTACACGCACAGACCAGAATCATAATAGAGAATGTGTTTGGGATGCTCAAGTCATGGTTCCGGTGCCTGGACATATCTAGTGGAGTCTGGCAGTACTCACCAGCTACATGTACCCATATTGTTATTGTATGTGTCATGCTACACAATATGATCCAGTGGAAACAGCTGCAGCAGAAACAGCATGGGGCAGGACCACACAGCCCCCCACCATTGCCAAGGCCAGCACAGGCACAGAGTGACTCGGAGGAGGAACAACCTGAGCCTGCCCCTGTAGGCAGAAGGAGGCATGCCCAGTATGCCCAGACCTTGGCAAAGAGGCAACGCATAGCACATACATTGACAAAGTAGGAACCCAGGGAATGACACCTCTCTCCGGCTTGCACATACAGTAAAAGGGATGCCAAACATGACACTATCTGTGCTTAACCATGTATAGGGAGTGTACTATATGCATCCAACATTGTCCGGCCCTCCAGCACCATCCTCAATACTGGCATAGCCACAAGGTAAGTCACTCTCACTATCAATTGCTGAATGGAGTAGTATGTTCTGATACTTGTATCTATGATATGGATGTGAGCATGCAAGGAAAGTGGGTGGCTGAATGTGATGGCAGCAGATAGTAGACACCTATATCGGCCATAACAAATACTGGTGTCAACATAGTAGGCAGTACTAGACAAGGTGACAAAACCCACTACAGGGCATGTGGTGGGCCAAATGTTTGTCCATTGGACACACAAATGCATGTCAGTGAGGCTCACATACCCAACAACGGTCTCAGCCAGCAGGACAGGTGTAGACAAACACAAAGAAAGGCTGTGCTAAGGCCTCCGAGGGATAGCAATAGAGAACAGCCCCCCTCCAGAGCTACACAGACTGACTATAACAGGTCAGGCAGTGGGATGTTAGTTCTGAATGGTAAGACATCTGAATCTGAAATGTAGGTCAATAAAACCTAAGAACTGTACTACACTAATATGCCTCTAGTCTACATGATAGGTCAGAATACAGAATGATATGGGAGCCAACAGAGTACCTGAAATACCAGTACGGTCATCACAAATTTTTACAGTTGTCAGGTGTCCTCCTCCCCCCACCCACAATCCTATGTAGAAATATAGTAACATGTATGTGTGGGTATAATAACAGTGGAGCACAGATTACCTGAGCTGGCCAAAGTAGCAGGACAGATTGTTGCACATGTACAATATGCACAGCTCTGTGTGTTAGATTGTTGTGTGTTGTATATTATGTGAAAGTGTTCAGCATGTAGGCATGTAGACATGTCCTGGTGGCCAGTGGCCAGTACTATTGATGACAGGGCCACGTTCTCACAACTGCAGTGCCAAACACAATGCATCCCAGCAAGACACAATCCATCAGTAATCCATACTAATTGTTTGGATGTAATATCTGTCACCATCTGAAAGATGGACATGGCATGAATGTGGGCCCAGACATACAAACAGTACACAGGTGGAAGTACCCTAGACAGAGAGTGTATAAAATGTTACTGTCAAATGGAGACACCTTTGGATTTGTACATACAGGTTAGCAGCACATTAGTTGGCTGTGTAGTGTGGAATACTGATGTAATCTGGCCAAACACTGGCAGACCACAAAAGGCACAGGTATGAAGTACTGACAAACTGCTGATATCCCCACACAAGCCAGCATAAGTGGAATGCCCCACGTATATCTGTGAGCCAGCTGCAAGTAGGCTCCATAGCACACATGCACTCAGCTCACCCCACCATCAGCCACAGGTACCTCACAGGTCATATCCCTGCTGTTGGTAATGAGTACAATATGACCCCCACCTCAGTATGGGAATATCCACAGAATGCAGCATGCTGAAGAGGTGTCCCATGCAGGTGTGTCCCTAGCTGTAAGCAACACCCTGCCAGCATCTACACCAATGGATCCTTGGCTAAATATTTAGATAAAACATTGAGCAAATATGTCTGGGATGAACCGAATATTTGTATAGAGTCGTGTTTTTTTTAAAACAATAGACACTGTTGTATATAATGAAAATTATATATTTATTACAATTGATGTTATAAATTTATATAGTGTGATACCCCATGACATAGGTTTACAATGGTTTTGTGAGTACCTTTACAGGAAGGGCATTGAACAAGATAAAGTGAATTTATATGGGCAAATGATGGACATTGTGTTAAAGAATAATTTCATTTTATTTGAAAAAGAATATTATTTGCAGAATGAAGGCATTGCAATGAATTCAGCATGTGGTGGTCTATATACGAACATTGTAATGCTTGAATGGGGGAAACAATATCTGTTCCCATCACAATTTTTCTCATCATCCAAAAATTATGTCCGTTATTTGAATGATATTTTTATTATGTGGGAAGGACCAAATTTCTTGACTGATGAATTTCTTGCCTTTATTAATGGTACAATCACATTTTTAAAATGTACACATTCAGTTGGTACTGATAGCATTTCGTATTTGCACATCATGCTGATGAAAGATAAAACAGGAGGTTTTGAGGCTAAAATATATCATAAGAACACATATTCAAACAGTTTTCTTCATTTTAACAGTTGTCACCCATTCCATCAGAAGCAGGCAGTCATTAAGGGACCGTTTATCCGGGCAGCCCGTATGACAACTGAATGGAATGCATTCTTAGAAGAATGTAATGTTTTAAAACAGATGTTCATAAAAAGATGTTATCCTGTTATGTTGATTGATAAGGTTATGGAAGAAGTTATAAATAAAAGGCAGAGTGGTCATTTTGCCCCCATATTAAAAAGTAGAAGGATAGGGAGAAGTGAATTTGGTGAGAATGTAATAACTATGGATGTATCCTAGTTTCGTCCTGATAATCCCACAAATATACATATTGTAGAGAGAAATATAGACTATTCGAATAGCTTTTTAATTACTTTTAAGAGGCATACTTATACTATTAGGAATATATTAAATAAAAACTGGGAATTTATACATAATGATAAATATATGGTTAACATTCTTGGTGAAGCCCCAATTTGTGTATATATGAAAGGTTACTGTTTGAAAAATATGTTTTACCATAACAAATGCAACCGTAACAAGGGGTACATGCACAAATGTGGGAGATGTAAATTTTGTGGTAATATTCTTGAAGTCGATATGGTAAAAAATAATGGTATGAATATCCAAATTCATGGTAAATATTCTTGTAATACTGAGAGAGTAGTTTATTGTGCATTATGCACTTCCTGCTTATGGTTCTACATAGGGAAAACCAAGCGTAGGTTAAAGAACAGAATAGGAGAGCATCTAAGGGATATACATGAGGGTCATGAGCATAATGCTCTAGCTAAACATGTTATCTCATACCCTGGACATAGTTTCAAATTTATTTTTTTGGAGCATTTAATTAATTCTCCTAGAGGAGGTGCTTGGCCTTATATATTAGAGAAAATGGAACTGGCTTGGCAGCTACGTCTTAATGCTGCAAGTATCCCAGGTTAAGGTTAAGCATTAGGTAGATATTAATTATAAATTCATATTTCACATTTCTACATATTTTAATATGGTTTTATTTATATGAATTTTATGAATTAGTGAATAATTACTGATTTATTTATATATTTGTATGTGTATGCAATTTTGTCATTTATTTGCTGGTCATATTAACCATGGTAGGATACAAGCTGAATTTGAAGTTTTTAGATTACATTGTTGCTTTAAACAGGGTTGATATGTTAATTTATGAAGAAATAGGAAATTATTTAATCTGGGGGTTGTTACTATTGCTACCTGTTTTATATTTAAATGGCTATTGTTTTAACTTGTTTTGTCTGATGAAGTCTCTTGCAACATTTAACTAGGAGATGAAAGCGCTTACTTTTATAAAATAAAGGAGTTGGATTTATCGTTTGGTTACATGCTTTCTTGCCAGCCCTTTCCAATGTGTTAATAAAACACAAATGGACAACGGGAAGAAAGAACTGATAAATGAAAAAAGTATTCCCGTAACAGACTCAATGAAGGCTGTCCCAAAAACGTCACCAAAGTGCCAGTTCAACAAATCAGACTCTTCAGTCCAAAGATATATTTCCACAAGATTTAATGAACGAAAAACATAGAGCATAGGTTAAGCGCTTTCATTTCCAAAAAACGGAAACTTCTTCAGAACAACGCAACATCCTGTAACACACACATATATATATATCGTCAATTAAATTAGTTAATTGATTTATCATATCCAATTAATATAAAATGTTAAAACAAGAGTATTTTAAAAGCAAAGCAATGTAGTTATTCTTGTAAAAGTATTATTCACATTTTAAACTCTTCCAGTACTTTACACAATACTCCCTGTGTTGTACTTGTATGCAAAATTCAAAATAGATAATTCAAAATACATAAAAGTACATGAATTCATAAATTCATAAATCACATAACTGTGCAATATGTTAATTTGAAAACTTTTCATTGAAACAAAAAAGTACATATGTACAAAAAATAAAAGTTGTTAATACATAGTATACAAGAATTATATATATATATATATATATATATATATATATATATATATATGTATAGATATTTATATATATCAAGTCAAAATTGATGTATAAAAATGATTGAATATATATATATTAATAAATAGATAAATAAATGAATGATGTATATAAATATGTAATATAGTGTAAATGATATAAATATATAATATAGTATAAATATAAATGTAAATGTACATATACATAAATTAATCATAAATACGTATAAGTTCCTTCATAAGTTGTGTTAATGTTAAATTTTAAATTTAAAAGTGAAATATTATGAAGTATTAAAATCTTATTCACAAAACCAAAAATGTTCCTATACTTTTAAGTCTTATCTTGTGTTTTCCTTTTTGTCTTGTTTGCTCTTAGTTTTAAAACTGGTAGAAGGGAGATATGGTCATTCAACCCAGGAGGTGTATTAGAGTCAAGTCTTAGTTGCCAAATAAGTTCCCTATAACTGAGTTGGTTCAATCTCCTCCTCTACTGTTTTTTAACACCTTTTCCAAAACCCAAAATTTATAGGTTGCCTGTTCACAGGTTAGGGTATGTCTGTAGAGGGCATTAGTTTCCTTTTTCCTGGCAATATCGTATGTATGTTCATATACTCTTTGGCGCAGGTGCCTCTCGGTTTTCCCTACATAATGTGCCCAACAGATCGTACAATATGCTAAGTAAACTACTCTGCTAGTGTAACATGTACAGTAACCCTTTCCTTTTAAGACAAAATTGATGGTGGGTAATTTAATTTCACCCGTGTTAGCCATGAATCCACATTGGTGGCACTTGCCACAGCGAAATGTACCCTTTCTTTTGTTGTTGTCTTCCCCTTGCCATTTTCTCTCAAAAATAGTTTTTAGGTTTGCCCTTTTTCTAAAACTATAACGTAAACACCTGTCGAATATCCGTGCACTATTGGGCATACTCTTGAACATGTTCCATGTCCTATTAATAACCTTTTTTACTAAATTAGTATTTGCACTGTAAGTCATAACCAGAAAAGGGGTGTCTAGGGTTGTTTTAGATGTATCACATTCCACATCCTCCAGATTGTTTTCAGTAACTGTAACTTCACTCAATCTGTCTGTGTTTAGTAAGGGAACATATTTTGTCCCCCATCCCTTTAAAATTTCTTCCTTTAATGGGGAAATAATGGAATTGGGATAACCTCTTTCCTGGAATAATTTTTGTACATAATCTAGTTCCTTGGTTAGTTCCTCATATCTGCTTGTCATTCGTGCCACCCTAACCATCTGTCCTTTGACAATGTTTTTCTTCTGTAATGGAGGGTGGTTACTGTTGTAGTGAAGATACGTGTTTGAAAAACATGCTTTTCTGTAAATGCTCGATGTAAATCTACTATTCTTATAGTCCTTCTTAATGGTAAGGTCTAAAAAGTGTATTTCATCTTTGTTAAATTCATGTGTAAAACGAAGAAATGTAGTTGATTCATTAAAATACTGTATGGCCTCTAAAGCCTCTTCGTATGTACCTCCCCATACAATTAAAATGTCATCCAAAAAACGGTAGTACTGAACAATGTTGGTCATAAAAGATGACTGAAAGACATAATGTAGTTCCCAGAAAAGCATTACGATGTTGGCAAAAATGGGGGCACAAGCTGCCCCCATTGCAACACCATCAACTTGTAGGTAGATCTCATCCTGGAAATAAATAAAGTTGTTTTTTAAAACCAGTTCAATATTTTCAAGAATAATTCTGAATTCGTTGTTGGACAAAAACTTAAATTCAATTAACATGTACTCAAACCAATCCAATCCAGTGTTATGCGGAATAACGGAAAAAAGGTCCCTAACGTCTATAGTAAGAAAGGCATAATGAGGTTCAAATTGCACTTGGTTTAACTTCTTTAAAAGATCCCATGAATCAATCAGAATATGGGTATACAGTTTATAAAAAGGTTTTAGCTTGGAATCTATGTATATTGCTAGTGGCTGTGTTTTTGAACCTTCAGATGTTACAATGGGTCTCATTGCCACATTTTCCAACCCTTTGTGGGTTTTTGGAATGCCAAACATTGTTGATAAGAAAGGTTTTTCCACCTTGAAAAACCGGTATAATTTCTCGTCAATCAGACCTTGTGCTAAATTATCTTCTATCACCATATCTATTTTTTGGTAAGCTATATTTAACTCATTTCTGGAAGAGATGGTGTATCTACCAAACCCATTTAGAATGTCCATCATTTTAGCCGTGTAAGTCCAGTTGTTCATTAGGACCACCCCACCCCCTTTGTCAGGTTTCATGATCCTGATATCGGGGTGCAACACTCTAAATTCTTCCAATGTCAGACGTTCATCAACTGATAAATTAAATTTAGCATTGTAGTGTTTATGGTGACGTGCCAGTAATTTTAACTCATTAATAACTACATTTTCAAAGTTGTTAATGTCACATTGTAAACCTGTGTTATATGTACTTCTTCTGGTTAAAGCATTCATATTAACATTGGTGGTGTTAGTAGTGTTAGAGTTAACGTTAGCATTCTGTTTTGCTAAATATTCTAAATTTAAATTCCTGGTGAACAATTTTATATCTACAAATAGTCCTGCCATGTCCAACCTCCTAGTTGGTACAAAAGAAAAACCCTTTTTGAATAGAGAAAAATGCCTGTTCTCAATTTTAATATCCGTGTAATTATAAATAAAAAATTCACATCCTGGTTGACTAACCACAATGTTGTCACTGTTAGATGTAATAGTTTCTGGATCCAATAACTCAATGCCCACAGTCACCTCTTCCCTTACATTTAGTAAACCACATGGGTTAAAATTTTGTTCATTAGTGGGAATGACAGTCAATATGTCAATCTCAAAATCAGAAAGATGTTCATTGTCCGGTACTTCGTATTCCGGACCAATGTGGTCTTGATTGTTTAAATCACTACTGTTGTCTTTTTTCCTTCCCCCAATGTCATGTTTGGTAGTAAAATGGAGAGGTATATCGCCCCTAGTATAAGAATCAATAACTAATGTCTCTGTACCTGCTGGTTCATTACCTGAGCATAAGTCGGGTGGGGGTGTATATTCCGTATTCTTTCGGACCTCCTTAGTCCATCCTGTTCTAAAGGGATGTCATTGTCAATTTCATTAACTACCCTTAGACTATTTACAGAATCTGTGTCTATATCACGCCTATTGTTATAGTATTCATGTGTTCTAGATTGTGGGGGTCTAATGTCTGCTTGGTTCCAGCGTGCAAAACCCTTTTGGAATCTGTCTCTGACATATCCATTATTTTGTCTACCATAACTGTTGTTGTGGTTAATGTTGGGAGATGGTAAATATACTTGTTCATGCTGATAAGCCCAGTCATCCCTCTCTAGTTTACCCATTTTCCTTTTGTAATTCTTTTCAACTGTGTTGTCATCATCATGTTTCAATGAAAAGTTTTCAAATTAACATATTGCACAGTTATGTGATTTATGAATTTATGAATTCATGTACTTTTATGTATTTTGAATTATCTATTTTGAATTTTGCATACAAGTACAACACAGGGAGTATTGTGTAAAGTACTGGAAGAGTTTAAAATGTGAATAATACTTTTACAAGAATAACTACATTGCTTTGCTTTTAAAATACTCTTGTTTTAACATTTTATATTAATTGGATATGATAAATCAATTAACTAATTTAATTGACGATATATATATGTGTGTTACAGGATGTTGCGTTGTTCTGAAGAAGTTTCTGTTTTTTGGAAATGAAAGCGCTTAACCTATGCTCTATGTTTTTCGTTCATTAAATCTTGTGGAAATATATCTTTGGACTGAAGAGTCTGATTTGTTGAACTGGCACTTTGGTGATGTTTTTGGGACAGCCTTCATTGAGTCTGTTACGGGAATACTTTTTTCATTTATCAGTTCTTTCTTCCCGTTGTCCATTTGTGTTTTATTAGTGACTTTCTATGGCTACATCAGACAACCGAGGAGTCCCGCAGCCCAGGAATGAGCAGTCCTTGATCGGCGAACTTACTAGGCTGTTACAAGCTTTTAGCCAACCGGAAACCAGCACGCAGAGGTCTTAGGACACTATACCTTGTGCACAACCGGTGAGAGGTAGTGACGCTAATGCCGTCAGGAAAAAGAGGAGAGATGTAGTAACCAGCGGAGGTTCAGTACGACAGAACTGTGACTTAAACTCTTCTCGAGAAGAGAACAATGGACACAATGGCAACGTGTTTGCTCACTATGCGGATATTAATTTAACGGAATGGTTAAATAAGAGTTTTGGGTCTGTGGAACGACCCGAACAAGGACAAAAACAAAAACAAAGTGACACTTCTTATGCTGAGAAATGTAAGCTACTTAAAAAATATATGCTAAAGTTTAAAAATTTAAATTTAGATAATTGGTTTTTAAACGAATGTTTGACTAGAAAACATGTCCCTAAGGGACTTAGGTTAAACAAATTTCCTAATGAAACTGTTGTGGGTTCAATGTTATATAAGGAAATTGTGGAAATACTGAATGGTTGTGGTTTAGCCATTATAAAAGTTATGATTAATAACAACAACACACTAATTGATGAACTGAGTGTGAAAATAGACAAGATTAATAAGGAAATTATTGATTATTTGTTATTTACTATTAGAGAATACAAACACAATTACCTTAGGCTATTTAATGATGTTGACAATGCAGTTAAAAAGAATTACAAAAGGAAAATGGGTAAACTAGAGAGGGATGACTGGGCTTATCAGCATGAACAAGTATATTTACCATCTCCCAATATTAACCACAACAACAGTTATGGTAGACAAAATAATGGATATGTCAGAGACAGATTCCAAAAGGGTTTTGCACGCTGGAACCAAGCAGACATTAGACCCCCACAATCTAGAAAACATGAATACTATAACAATAGGCGTGATATAGACACAGATTCTGTAAATAGTCTAAGAGTAGCTAATGAAATTGACAGTGACATCCCTTTAGAACAGGATGGACCAAGGAGGTCCGAAAGAATACGGAATATACACCCCCACCCGACTTATGCTCAGGTAATGAACCAGCAGGTACAGAGACATTAGTTATTGATTCTTATACTAGGGGCGATATACCTCTCCATTTTACTACCAAACATGACATTGGGGGAAGGAAAAAAGACAACAGTAGTGATTTAAACAACCAAGACCACATTGGTCCGGAATACGAAGTACCGGACAATGAACATCTTTCTGATTTTGAGATTGACATATTGACTGTCATTCCCAGTAATGAACAAAATTTTAACCCATGTGGTTTACTAAATGTAAGGGAAGAGGTGACTGTGGACATTGAGTTATTGGATCCAGAAACTATTACATCTAACAGTGACAACATTGTGGTTAGTCAACCAGGATGTGAATTTTTTATTTATAATTACACGGATATTAAAATTGAGAACAGGCATTTTTCTCTATTCAAAAAGGGTTTTTCTTTTGTACCAACTAGGAGGTTGGACATGGCAGAACTATTTGTAGATATAAAATTGTTCACCAGGAATTTAAATTTAGAATATTTAGCAAAACAGAATGCTAACGTTAACTCTAACACTACTAAGACCACCAATGTTAATATGAATGCTTTAACCAGAAGAAGTACATATAACCCAGGTTTACAATGTGACATTAACAACTTTGAAAATGTGGTTATTAATGAGTTAAAATTACTGGCACGTTACCATAAACACTACAATGCTAAATTTAATTTATCAGTTGATGAACGTCTGACATTGGAAGAATTTAGAGTGTTGCACCCCGATATCAGGATCATGAAACCTGACAAAGGGGGTGGGGTGGTCCTAATGAACAACTGGACTTACACGGCTAAAATGATGGACATTCTAAATGGGTTTGGTAGATACACCATCTCTTCCAGAAATGAGTTAAATATAGCTTACCAAAAAATAGATATGGTGATAGAAGATAATTTAGCACAAGGTCTGATTGACGAGAAATTATATCGGTTTTTCAAGGTGGAAAAACCTTTCTTATCAACAATGTTTGGCATTCCAAAAACCCACAAAGGGTTGGACAATGTGGCAATGAGACCCATTGTAACATCTGAAGGTTCAAAAACACAGCCACTAGCAATATACATAGATTCCAAGCTAAAACCTTTTTATAAACTGTATACCCATATTCTGATTGATTCGTGGGATCTTTTAAAGAAGTTAAACCAAGTGCAATTTGAACCTCATTATGCCTTTCTTACTATAGACGTTAGGGACCATTTTTCCGTTATTCCGCATAACACTGGATTGGATTGGTTTGAGTACATGTTAATTGAATTTAAGTTTTTGTCCAACAACGAATTCAGAATTATTCTTGAAAATATTGAACTGGTTTTAAAAAACAACTTTATTTATTTCCAGGATGAGATCTACCTACAAGTTGATGGTGTTGCAATGGGGCAGCTTGTGCCCCATTTTGCCAACATCGTAATGCTTTTCTGGGAACTACATTATGTCTTTCAGTCATCTTTTATGACCAACATTGTTCAGTACTACCGTTTTTTGGATGACATTTTAATTGTACGGGGAGGTACATACGAAGAGGCTTTAGAGGCCATACAGTATTTTAATGAATCAACTACATTTCTTCGTTTTACACATGAATTTAACAAAGATGAAATACACTTTTTAGACCTTACCATTAAGAAGAACTATAAGAATAGTAGATTTACATCGAGCATTTACAGAAAAGCATGTTTTTCAAACACATATCTTCACTACAACAGTAACCACCCTCCATTACAGAAGAAAAACATTGTCAAAGGACAGATGGTTAGGGTGGCACGAATGACAAGCAGATATGAGGAACTAACCAAGGAACTAGATTATGTACAAAAATTATTCCAGGAAAGAGGTTATCCCAATTCCATTATTTCCCCATTAAAGGAAGAAATTTTAAAGGGATGGGGGACAAAATATGTTCCCTTACTAAACACAGACAGATTGAGTGAAGTTACAGTTACTGAAAACAATCTGGAGGATGTGGAATGTGATACATCTAAAACAACCCTAGACACCCCTTTTCTGGTTATGACTTACAGTGCAAATACTAATTTAGTAAAAAAAGTTATTAATAGGACATGGAACATGTTCAAGAGTATGCCCAATAGTGCAGGGATATTCAACAGGTGTTTATGTTATAGTTTTAGAAAAGGGGCAAACCTAAAAACTATTTTTGAGAGAAAATGGCAAGGGGAAGACAACAACAAAAGAAAGGGTACATTTCGCTGTGGCAAGTGCCACCAATGTGGATTCATGGCTAACACGGGTGAAATTAAATTACCCACCATCAATTTTGTCTTAAAAGGAAAGGGTTACTGTACATGTTACACTAGCGGAGTAGTTTACTTAGCATATTGTACGATCTGTTGGGCACATTATGTAGGGAAAACCGAGAGGCACCTGCGCCAAAGAGTATATGAACATACATACGATATTGCCAGGAAAAAGGAAACTAATGCCCTCTACAGACATACCCTAACCTGTGAACAGGCAACCTATAAATTTTGGGTTTTGGAAAGGTGTTAAAAAACAGTAGAGGAGGAGATTGGGAGAACCAACTCAGTTATAGGGAACTTATTTGGCAACTAAGACTTGACTCTAATACACCTCCTGGGTTGAATGACCATATCTCCCTTCTACCAGTTTTAAAACTAAGAGCAAACAAGACAAAAAGGAAAACACAAGATAAGACTTAAAAGTATAGGAACATTTTTGGTTTTGTGAATAAGATTTTAATACTTCATAATATTTCACTTTTAAATTTAAAATTTAACATTAACACAACTTATGAAGGAACTTATATGTATTTATGATTAATTTATGTATATGTACATTTACATTTATATTTATACTATATTATATATTTATATCATTTACACTATATTACATATTTATATACATCATTCATTTATTTATCTATTTATTAATATATAGATATTCAATCATTTTTATACATCAATTTTGACTTGATATATATAAATATCTATACATATATATATATATATATATATATATATATATATATATATATATATATAATTCTTGTATACTATGTATTAACAACTGTTTTATTTTTTGTACATATGTACTTTTTTGTTTCAATGAAAAGTTTTCAAATTAACAAATTGCACAGTTATGTGATTTATGAATTTATGAATTCATGTACTTTTATGTATTTTGAATTATCTATTTTGAATTTTGCATACAAGTACAACACAGGGAGTATTGTGTAAAGTACTAGAAGAGTTTAAAATGTGAATAATACTTTTACAAGAATAACTACATTGCTTTGCTTTTAAAATACTCTTGTTTTAACATTTTATATTAATTGGATATGATAAATCAATTAACTAATTTAATTGACGATATATATATATGTGTGTTACAGGATGTTGCGTTGTTCTGAAGAAGTTTCCGTTTTTTGGAAATGAAAGCGCTTAACCTTTGCTCTATGTTTTTCGTTCATTAAATCTTGTGGAAATATACCTTTCCAATGTGTTCTTTGAGTCCCATGCAGGTGTGTCCCTAGCTGTAAGCAGCACCCTGCCAGCATCCACACCAATGGATTAATAAGGACAGAAACTATTGCCATTAACACCCTGCACACCTACCCTGTCACCCCATGGGAATATAGCGGCTTACAGCCTGGGATTGTAGGAGTGACATAATGCACTGGCCTGCTACAGATGGCCTGCATCACTACCAAATGCCCTGCAGTCACCTGTCAAAGGCCTGTGTCTCACCCATACTGCCAATGTATGTTATCTCATGGACTCCCAAATAACAACAGAACACAGTCCACAGAACACAAATGCAAGGCCATGTTGAAAAATCCCAGTAGCATGTCCACCATGTCCTACAGCATGAACTGTGTACCAATCCCTAAATACTGCTGGGATGAAATGATAACTATAGGGATACTTATCAGATATCATTTACATAATGATCGGAAGAGGATAGAATAACAGGGGGGTAGAAGCATGGATGCCATTGAGTGTGTGAAGTCTGAAACTCAGATGTGTGCGCATACTATCCCTGCCTTCAAACAAATGAATGGGTGGCTACAAACCTGCTCATAAACCACAATGTGAAGGGGTAATTACCAGAAATATGAGCCCTGCCTCTGAGTAACATGTGTGAATCTGTACAGCTGTGAGGTATGGCCACAGCAGGATATGGCCATTCTGTCACGTCGATAGATGTACAAGAATGGGATCCTCAGCCACTACAGTACCAAGGTGCTGAACCATTTACACAGACCCATCAGCGAGTGTCTGTAGCTCCCCTACCAGAATGACACGATTGTGCAAGAATATGTAGGCTGCAGACCACAATACTGGACACAGCTTCATTCATCTTGTATTCCCCAGGAAATTACTGCAAGCAACTACATATACCTGTCAGTAGTTGATGACATAAAACATCACAGTGTAAAACAGTACATATGTCTGAATATCTCTGCTAACACCAAAACCATGTAGCAGAAGCAGCACAGACACAATTAGTTACAGCATCCCACTAGTCTTTGCCCATTGTGACCCCATATTTTCAATCTATCTACAGATATCCTGCAGAAGCAGGTTGCTAGCTGTAGGTGTAGAACACAAATGCCTGCACTGGAGTACAACCTACCTGGAATTGATTCACACATTCAATACAGAAGATCATACAGGACATGCTCCCACACTTACAGAAATGAAGTCCATGTATGACAAAATACTGAAGGATCATACTGGGCATGCTCCCACACTTAAAATGAAGCCCATGTCTGGCAACAACAGTGGACTATACATATCTGTCAGTCGCAGATGTTTGCGCACACACTCCACATTGCACACCAGTCATGCTTTGCACACACATTGGATAGGAATACACACATATATCCAAGGACAACACACTATAATAGGTCAAACATACACATACATAGATGTGGGGAAGAGAGTGACAGACAATGACAAAGAGCTTTCCATCATGAGGCCTGTCCCACCCAGCACACATCCAATTGGCCAATACCACATGATGTGCAAATGTTTATCACTGTAGACATTTGCTTCTGGTAGCCCTCAGCACTGTAGTATTGGTGGTGCTTGTGATAACAGTGTAACATGACAGTACAAGTCATTATTCATCTAGCAGTTGTATACATGGTCCTGTCAAATGTAAACTTGTGTGTGACTGAGTGTTGTGTGTGCTTCCAGACAAATGGTTTATGGCCCATTCACACACACTGCACTCCCCATTGCCCTACTTTAGCTAGCCTGCTGCTGTTATTCACCTTGAAATACACCATTGGAGAAGGGCTAGTCCTATAAACTCTGTGGTGTGTGCTATAACTGTGTAATGCTATAGTGTGATGTACTCGTTAGGTAGGAGTTCTAATCCCAGACATGGCAACTGTGAAACTCTGTGTGTTTGCGTGTGTAGGGATTAATGCTTTTGAGGCCAGTCACATTCACTACACTTTCCATTGCTCTACTTTGGCAAGCCTGCTGATGTCATTCACCTTGAAATACACCTTTGGAGAAGAGTTAGCCCTCTAAGCTCCGTGGTGTGTGCTATAACTGCATAATGCTATAGTGTGATGTACTAATTATGTAGGAGTTCTAATCCCAGACATGGCAACTGTGAAATTCTGTGTGTGTGTTTGGTTGTGTGTGGAGAGATCAATGCTTTTGAGGCCAGTCACAATCACTGCACTTTCCATTGCCCTACTTTGGCAAGCCTGCTGATGTCATTCACCTTGACATACACATTTGGAGAAAAACTAGCCCTAAAAGCTCCATGGTGTGTGCTATAACTACATAATGCTATAGTGTGGTGTACTCGTTAGGTAGGAGTTCTAATCTCAGACATGGCAACTGTGAAACTCTGTGTGTTTGTGTGTGTAGGGACAATGCTTTTGAGGCCAGTCACATTCACTACACTTTCCATTGCTCTACTTTGGCAAGCCTGCTGATATCATTCACCTTGAAATACACCTTTGGAGAAGAGTTAGCCCTCTAAGCTCCGTGGTGTGTGCTATAACTGCATAATGCTATAGTGTGATGTACTAATTATGTAGGAGTTCTAATCTCAGACATGGCAACTGTGAAATTCTGTCTGTGTGTTTGGTTGTATGGAGAGATCAATGCTTTTGAAGCAGTCGCAGTCACTGCACTTTCCATTGCCCTACTTTGGCAAGCCTGCTGATGTAATTCACCTTGAAGTACACCTTTGGAGTAGGGCTAGCCCTATCCACTCTGTGGCATGTGCAATAAATGCAATACATTGTAGTAGCAATACATAGCTAGATAGGGGTTTGAATCTCAGTACTGTCAAGTGTGTGTGTGTGTGTGTGTGTGTGTGTGTGTGTGTGTGTGTGTGTGTGTGTGTGTGTGTGTTTGTCATCAGTGTCCTGTCTGGAGGAAGCTGTGGTTGTGTAATAAGACTCATTGTGGGGCAGTGTTTGCAAATTTCTTATATTAAGGACCTACTATATGTCACAATGTCCACCTTACAAGGACAATAGATGTCAGTCAGCAGAGAGACTGATGTAGGCAATCCATACCCCTACTTGTGACATTATGGATTGATGAGCAATATAGACAACCCTTGTATTACCCAGAGAACATTCTCCACCCATGTCTCATATACAAACAGACTTGGCTAGGCAACAACCACTATATTGGTAGTTCCCTGCATATTGCCCATAGATATTAACCACAGTGTGATTGCAGTGGACTACAGAAGGCATGGCACCCTATTCCATCTCTACAATAGACAAATAATTGCTTACAGTGGTCCTTTGCTATGTTTCCCACTGGACGCTTGCAACAACTGTAGAGTCTGCATATGTAACCCACAAAGGAAATACCATGCCTTATACACATGCCCTGTATGGACAGATGCCACTAACACCAGTAAATATCTGTATCATGCTGTCAATGTAGGTGCAGGCACAACCTCAGTTCCATAGCCAGTTTTCATCACATGAGGTCAGGAATGCCACATCAGATAAAAACAATCTGTCCACAACACATGCCTCAGACACCCCAGGTACACTTCCACATGTCACAGAACATGCATGTGGGACATGTGCACAACCCAGACACTGTCCATGTTATGGAATATAGAACACACACATGGCAAGTATTGCACAGCACTGGCCACCCACAGTAGTAACCCAGATGAGTGGATGGTGAATACAGTACCCACCTGTGTGGGAAATCCAGGTACTACACCCCTGAGCCACACTGCTGACCATTGTCATGTGACCTGATTCCAAGCTATACCCTTTGCCTAGCCTTGTTCAACCGTCTGGCACAGTCAACTACTACATACCTGTGATGCAAGGAATCCATGCGTGTCAGTACTGGCAAATCTGTGTGTGTGTGTGTGTGTGTGTGTGTGTGTGTGTGTGTGTGTGTGTGTGTGTGTGTGTGTGTGTGTGTGTGTGTGTGTGTGTGTGTGTGTGTGTGTGTGTGGAGATTAATGATTTGGAAGCCATTCATACTCACTACATCTCCCATTGCCCTACTGTAGCATGCCTTCTGATGTCAGTCACCTTGACATACCCTTTGCCCATATATCAGCCTGTGTGGCACATGTGATACCTGCATAATACTGTAGTGTAGCAAACTAGTTAGTTAGGAATTCTAATCCTGACCCTGCCAACTGTGATAATATGTGTGAGTCCCTGAGAGAGTGTGGTTGTGTCTTTCTTGACACCTGTAAAAAACACACAATGGAAAACGGAGAAAAAACAAACTTGTAAACACTGTGTTCCCCATTGTACAGAGCCCAATTAAGGCAGTCCCACAAGCGTTAATGCAAAATGGCAAAAAATGTCAAACAGACTCTTCAGTCCAAAAAGAAACAAGCACCACGTTTATTAACAAAAAGCAGTGATTCCATTAAGTGCTTTCATTTCCAAAACACGGAAACTTCATCAGAATAACACTGCCATTAAAAACAGCCCACATATATATAACAAATTAATTGGTTGATTAATTAATTCAATTGCATCATTGGAATAGAGTACATAAATTTAAAGGTACATAATAAAAAACTATGGTTGGTGCGTCATTCAGTTTATCCATATATAATAATAAATAGTATTTGTGTTTTGGTGGTATAAAAAACCAACAACATAAAAACCATATACAATAAATTTTTGTATGTAAAGTTAATAAATACATTCAACACATGTGCCTAATGTATGAAGAAGTTATGTAAAATGTATGCATATTAAGGTAAAAATACCTAAAGTCCACTAAATACCCATGGAAATTTATTCGTAAAAGATCTGGTAGAATCAAATTACTAATAACAGAATATTTGTATCACTAAACAAATAGAACTTAAAAGCATATGTGCGCTTAATGGAATCACTTTTTTTTGTCATCTTTCTTGACACCTGCTTTTGTGGACAGCCACATGTACTACACTTACCTTACCCCTCCTTTATCACTGTTCCTGATGTCACTCACCTTCAAATATACCTTTGGACAACTCTCCAACATGTAACTGCTGTAGAGCATGCAATAACTGCATAAAATAGCAATACATAGTCAGGCAGGGGTTTGAAACCAAGTACTGGTAAGTGTGTGACACAAACATGCTTAGCTCTTACTCTCCTACCCCCTTTCTTTCTTACTTTGTCTCTGTCTGTCTCTCTCACTCCCTCTCTGGTGGATGTGGAAAAGTACACCTGCTTTGCTTAGGCAGCAGCTTGTGTTTTGTAAGTGATGCTCATGATCAGCTGATGGCCTGTGCACGAATTGCAGTCCCCCACTAGCTGATTGCATGTGGAACAGTTCTGATATCATTCCCATAGCCAGCTGTATGGAAACACACTCCTATGATTAAGAACATCATGTGGGTGTTGGCCCTTTTCATTCACTGTGAGCAAGACTTCATGTCAGTGTTTGACAAACAGCATCACAGAGGGTAGTTGGATATACCTCTTACAACATACACTGTAGAGACTAGCCAACAAACAGGAGGGGGATGCTCCAGACATGAGGACAGAATGTAAGTCTTGCTCTTCTACATTTGAAGTAATATTGGTTTAACAGGGTTTGTGTGGATATGGCTGGTCTACATGATTTAATATCTGTCATGAAAGTGTTATCCAGTTGGGGAAACCCCCACCTGTAGGGTTATCTGCAGCCTGGCCAGTATTTGGAGTCTTAAATATGTTGTGTTACTCACACATGTCCTATCTTTAGAAATGCAGTAGCATGCTCTGAGGATTGCAGTCAGTACATGGTAACAGCTATGTGAGCTACTGACTTCATATCCCTCAGTAGGCATATGTCACAACAAACCCTATTATATCAGTAAATGTATGGGTTCATCACAGCAATATGTCAATAGTGGCGCTGTGTTAGTGCCTCCAGCCACAGATCTGTCAACCTTTGTACATATGTCATGCAGTAAGAGGTGCATATGTTCAGTACATCATTATTTACTGACATCATACATGATAACATGCCAGTGAGATACCAGACTGCTAGACCTGTTATGTATGATAGGCCTTATATCTGAGGACAAAACCTAGATATTCTTTTGTAGTGTGTACAGTAGTGAGGTCTGTGTATTTATGGTGATTGTCGACAGAGTATGTAATGTGAATATGTACCTTGGCCTGTGTACAGACTGTGGTAGATGTCATTGTTCTTGGTCCTGTGCTATGTGATGTCGCATGCTACTGCAGTGTATGGTACCCTAAAGGCGTACATGTTTGTAGGACCAGACTGACACATGTCCCATACCACTGTCAAGCACTGGAATACACTGTGTATTGGCGCATTATATGTAGGGTTGGTGTGTGAGTGGCACATATGAAGATGGTGTTGTTCACACAGTCCATGTACTGTAATATGAAGTACGCTTACCATATGTGACTGTGGCTGTGTTCAGATTGGTTGTGGGTATGCACTTTCACACAGCTGTCAGTTACTCCATGCTGTTACATGCCTGTACAGCCTGCTATATTTGCAGGTACATGTGTATTCCCCTATACTAAATGTGGGTCAGTGTTGTGGCAGTCTGCCTGTAGTTTGCACAGTGCTTTGTGAGATGCCTAGCAGTTCAGTGTATTTACCCAGTGTGATGTTATGTCTAGATATTTTTCACATGTACTATTGCTGGGCCACCATAATTGTTGTGTATTTCTGACAAAGCAGTGGGATGCTGTACAGATGTATGTCACTAACTAGTGGGGAGTATGTGGGCTTGTGACCTCTGCTTCTCTGGTTATTATGTGTCAGGAGAGACAGGTGTATGTGAATGCATAAACTGTGTGAGCTTATCTATTCCAGTATTTTCATGATATCCCCATTTACATGGCTGTAAACATCCACTTTGTTAGGCTTGGTCCACACGTCTTGCAGTAAGGGGTGCTGTGTATACCTCTGGACTGACCAGAGTGTGTCAGACTGTACAGATTTATTGGTCATATCTCTGCTGTATTCCACATTACTGTGAATTGTGTGGTACTGTACTATGATAATCTTATAATGTGTGTCAGTAACTGATGGTGTACATGTCAATATCAGATGTGACTTCCCCACACAGCATTGCTGTTAAGACAACCCCTGTTACAGTAGCATAAGTCTACATGTATACCTGCAATACTTACATGACATCCCCTTGCACTAAGAGGTTATGACTGTTGGTACTGGGATATGACTCCACTACATGTTATGGACATATGTTATACATACATATATATATATATATATATATATATATATATATATATACATACACACATATATAGATATATATTTATATAAATATATATATTATATATATATATATATATATATATATATGTATACATACACACATATGTATATGTTTACATATATACAGGTATATATGTATATACCTTCATATATATATGTATACATATATGTGTGTATACATATATATATATATATATATATATATATATATATATATATATATATACACACACACACACAGATAGATCTATGTATGTCCACATATATAACACAATATACAAATATACAGATGTATAGCAATACATACACACACACACACACACACACACACACACACACACATATATATGTATACATATATCTACATATGTATATATAGCCATATTCTTGTTATGTGTACACATGACTGCTGCATATACCTTTCCAGATGTATCACACCGTATTTATCTGATATGTGTATATGTAGATACAACAACATACTTGATTCAACACTAATATCACTTACGAGTACTACACCACTGTAGAGTTCAAAGCAGTTGTTCAGTACTATTCAGCATGTGTACTGACAGATATATTGGAAAAAGTATCAAATGTCTTCACAGCTGTGATGGCTTAATGGTTAAGTGCTGTGATTATAGTGTACAGGGTCCTGTATTCAAGACCTGCAAGGGCTATTTATTCTGTTGCTGCGCAGAACAAGGGCTATTGCATACAGAGTGGTTAAGACAGGTATGAGCAGCCTGATCACATTCAGGTCTGATAAAAAATGCAGGGAAATAACATTTTTAATAAATGTATTTAATTCCATGTACATAACATCCGTCTATGTGCTGTCATTACAGTAGCAAGGGATGTGAGTTTACTGTCTGGGACACCTGAGTCTATATGGCTTGTACAACACTTTTTTCCGCTTGAATGTGTTACATATATGTTAGCATCCCAGGTTATATGCAGTCAGACTGGCATGTAATGTATCATTCCATTACTACTGTTGACAGTGCTTTCACAAGTAAGAGTAGATTGTAGATTGTAGTACTGGAACCAAACACCCCTTTATGCAAAGATGTACTCTGAGTTCTCACTGTTGTGTTTTTGGTGTGTGAGCTGTGTGTCATTAAGTATTTCCTACTGGGTATTGATCTGACATGTGGATATTAACTGCAGACTACTGTGTGTATAGGACATGTCATTGAAGGCTGCTGTCATGTAGTAATGGCATACCTCTCAGTGTAAGATGTCTATCTCTGAACACAGTCATCCTACTGCATAACCAGTTGACTAGCTGATGTCTGTCTGACCTCTGTACAGATGTGCAGATTTCAGGACTCCATCTTGGCTGCTTACAGGCAATCTATGCTTGACTGACACTGACATGTCTGCCCAGCTGTGTTATGAATGCCACAGCTAGGAATCCACACCTGGTACACACCTCATGCCATGGATACCTCAACTACACTACCACAGTCAACAGAACATGCTTGGGTACAGGTCTCCAAGACAGACACTGACCATGTTATGTAATAAATGTTGCATACATATCAACTGGAGCACATCACTGGCCCTCTGCAAGAGGCAACCAGATAATTGGATGTTGCATGTAACTCTCACCCTGAAGATCACCCCCGGGGTATCTGTTGACAGATGGCCTGCTGGCAAATAGCAGGTGGCATGATACCACCGTAGACACATCCCCTACACTTCCCATATCTCCATGGGCAATATCCTGGTACGCACCTATGAACACCTGCCCTGATGAGCCTCAGTACTGACAAATGTGTACATGTCTATTACTGAGAATAACAGTGTCTGTGTGTTTGTAGACCTGTAGTTGATAATACCCTGAGGCCCTTCACACCTACCATACCCCCTATTGCCATAGTTACATGTGGCTGCTGCTGTGCTGGGTATTACATGTACCTTGTTACACTCTTCACCCTATGGGATACCTGGAGCTTGCATTACCAGCACAACACTGTTGTACAAATGGCTTGATACGCATGGGATACCCTCTGAGTTCTGGCAAGTGTGTGTATGTGTGCAAGTGTATATATTTGTAGGATACAGCATTCTGAGGCCACATTCTCCTAATACAATACACCTTGCCACAAAGTATTAGGGATAGTGATGTTGCTGACCATAGGAGAGCCATGACAATGCATCACCCTACTATCCCTGTGGCATGTGCATTAGCTGCATATCCCTGTAGTAGCACTCTTGAGCTAGACTAGGGTTTGTATTGCAGTCCTGGTCAATGTGTGATGGTGGGTATGTCTGAGTATTATCATGGGTTTCAGTGCATACAATATCCACTGTTGGGTGTGGGTGCTGGGTATACTGTCTTTACACCATGGTACCCCCAGTACATGTCCCATGGTCCACTGTATGGGGACCACTGTCACCATCAACCATACAGGTAACTGATAACAATATCCAGCCCAGTGATGCATGTGCTGTGTGCAACTTATCTGTAACAGAATGAACACACTGAGAAGGTAGTTCACACTAATAAGCCCAGGTGTCTCAGATGTGTGTATGACTGTTATGTGTTTGTCATTGTGTATATGACAGTATGTCACACTATGTATTGTTTCATAAACAACCAGTACATCCCCCATTACCATACTGTCCAGGGCCTGATGATGTTCCTCCTTTAACATGTAACCTGGAATACACCTCATCCTAAAAAGCTATGTGGTGTGTACAATTAAGGCCACACACATCAGTAGCACTACATACCTAGGTAGGGGTTCTATTTCCAACATTACCAAGTAAGAGAGTGTGTGTATGTGAAGAGATCTACTTCAGTTTGCAGAATATACATGTCCCAGGAGGTCATCTGTCTGAGAACTGCCTGGCAAATGCTAACATTTCCCAGGTATCATCCTGTTGAAATTCATTCCATCACAACTAGTAGTAGATGTGTAAATGCCCTCTGCTGCACTGTATAGGTGTACAGTGATACTGGGGTTGGTATCAATAACTGGGTGTGGATCTTGCAGACACAGCCACCATCATTACAGTTAGTGTTGAGTGTATCCCGCTGCTTAGCTGGCTGTAATTCTGTACAGTTCATGTTAACAGGTTAAGTAGTTGTCAATCACACTATCTGTGGTTCTACAGCACCTCACACCGTCCAAAGGGTAGGGCTGTGCCACCCACACCAGCACACCTATATTTACCGAGTTGAGGATTGCGCTACATTGGGGAAGGGGACATATACCCTGCCAGTACCATTGTCAATGTTATTTCTCAATGTGTTGTTGTACCTATTCTGTCTTGGTGGAATTACACATGTTAAAATGGGTTCCTTGCAAAAGTGCATACATCCATGTGTACAGTATTCTCTGTGTATTGCATCAAAACCAAAGCCTCTGTATGTGTGTGTTATATACAAACATGTGGTGTGTACCACCCAGTACACTTACCATTGTCTACTGTAGAAGGGCTGCTGACATCAGCCACCATGCACCCACCTGTATACACCCCCAGACCTCTCAGCCATGTGGCACATGCAGTAACTGTTATGCAGACTTGTGACGTGTTCAGCTGTACCCAGGATATGGCACAGTCAACGTGTCACTGCAGTGCCATACCCCTTGTAGGAAACAATAGCAGACCAACATCCTGCTGACACATGGACACCTACAACACAAACGGAATATATTATGCAGACCATGATCACTCATTGTTAATAACAGCTATAATGCATCATGGCTGGACAGCTACACTTCTTGACTTGTAAGCATGAAACTTTAGAGCTGACAACATGTTACACAGCATTACATTGGTACACCATAGTACAGTCACCCTGTGCATCACAACCATATTAGCCTTGTCCCTGCATCAATATTATGGATGACAGGGATGCGGCACAGCTATCATCATATGCACAGGGTGTGTTGTTGGTTTGTCAGAGACCTAGGTTGAGCCATACATTTGACATCATGTGTGTGTGTGAGGGGGATTAATTATTAATTGGGCTGTTGTGATGTGGTGTCTGTAGGTATGGGGTTGCCCTAGCTGTGTTGGTGATGTGTGTGTGTATGCATGCACACAGTTCTGCTATGTGGCTGCCCTATACAGGCATTTGTTGGACAGCTGCAGACCGTACCTGGCAGGGTGTGCAGTTCACCATCTCTGGCTACAGACATGAGAACTGTGCCTGCCAGGGGTTCCACTGGCACTACCAGGTACAAGCCACAATATGGTACTCTCTCCTGATGATGACATATGTCTGCTGGATTCAGGTCCCTCTTGGGACTGGCCTGGGCCACATGCACTTGGCCTGCTGTGTTGTGGTGTGGACAGTGCCCCACCTGCAGTGCTGGGGCTGGTACTGCCACTACGGGAGTGGCTCTGACTTCTGGCATGTCCACATTGACCTCCAGCTTTTGGTGTTTCTGGCCTACATCCACGTTGCCATCACACTACTCCCACAATATGCTCAAGCACGGACATTCCATGGTTGAGGATTCCCACCATCTCACCCAACTGTCTATCCATGATCTCTGCAAAATAACACTGGGCACCTGCAAGATCACGGATGTTGTCAATAACAGCTGAATGAGTATCCCTCTGCAGCCTCAGACCCTGTCTGGTATACCATTCCATACATGCCTGCACCTCCATGTTGGCCTGAAGCATGCATCTGGTGGCACCAGATGTGGCAACTTTGCCAGGGGCATGATGACCAGCAGCCCTCCTAAGAGCACCCCTGTACATAAGCCTATGTGGTACCCCGCCGGACAAATTGGCTATGGCTGCTGTGTCCAGACACATGTGCCATAGATACCACACTGTCCTGTCCCATGCCATTACCCATCAACTGTCCCTCATCTGTGGCCACTGATGATGGGGTATATATACGCAATGTGACTGTGTGAGAGGATGGGGTGGATAACAGTGGGATGTCAAATGATGGTGCAGCTTCAGCCCCTGACAACCCCACCTGTGCCTCAACACACCTCTAAACGTTATCGGTGTCTGTATGGACACTAACATCCGTTTGCCTGCAGGAGGGACCCTGACCCACCTCATCACCTGTGAGAGGAAAACAAAAAATGCACTTTAAGACCTGTATAACATTGCTTAATAGTACACACACACACACACACACACACACACACACACACACACACACACACACACACACACACACTTACAGGTGAGATTGCACAAAGATATTACACACAGACCTCTCATTACCCATCTGTCAACATGCATGACATATGGCACTCAGCAGCATGCAGTGAAGCTATAGTCAATCCCTGTTACCAACATTATACATCTCTGTGATGCATGGGTTGTGTTAGTAGGTGATGGTCCTTCCCCTGGAACACACTGCACCCATGTACACAGTATTTCTGCGCACCTGTTCAGCACCCTGGCATGTACTGTGCATCATACCTCACAGGTGTATACACCATTGATGAATGTGTATATGTGTGTCAGTTATATTTGCTCTACTGCTCACAGCCCCTATGTGTTTGTCCGACACATACCTGGGATGATATGTGGACAGATATCATTTGTGAATGCCTGATGTCTGACTTACAGATCTCATCATCAGCGGTGCATGTATGGCCAATAAAATAGAATTACACTGATAACCTTCAAACTTACCTATGGCTATGGAGAGTGTACACACCCTTATTGACATGGCACCCTCTTCCCTGATATGCCATGGGGCCACATTACTGCATATGTTAACATTACATGAACCTGATATGTAACATATGACCTGTGCAATCAAATGCAGAATCAAACAAATGTGTTAGTTGAGCAGATTATGACTGAGATGCATACAATTTGTGGGTGCATATGCATGCACACTCTTATCATGATGATTTGTTGCACCAACTGTTAAGTGTACTACAGCAATCACTATTCTTGGAAGGGGTATACTAGCATGGGCCATCTGCATTTCCCAGTATTTGGTCACTCTGCCCTACAAATGTCCCCCAACTCTGCATGATTACAAGGTCAACTCATGTGCACAACCCTTGGAGGTCACACAGTGCCATCACTATTGCTGTGGAGTCATGGTTATGTCTGCCACAATTCATGACCTTGACTGTGTGCAGATACAGCCTTTCTTAGCAAGCTTTGGATGTCTGCTTCAGTTCACAGTTGTATTTCAGGATGACACCCCTCCCCATCCTCAGCCTTTTTGCAGATGCTTGATAACTATGGGCTACACATGTGTGTCATTTTGCAGTGTCCCAAATTTAGAACACCATGTGTATTGGCCTAGTCCCTGCTAATGAATGCAAACATACATGTGTACACTGGCATCAGCAAGGTACAGATGGGGATTGTGGGCCTGATGTGGGGTGAGGTGTTGGTTGTGCATCACATGTATCTTAATGGATACTGTCTATAGGTTTCCAACTTGGTCTTGGTACACCAGTACACATTGCAACACATGCCTTTGGGGGATTTTTGATATTATGCATATGCTACCTGTAGAGAGCCCTGGCTGATGTTTCTTGTGGAACAACTGTCCCATCTGATTACCCTAACCCATGGGCCACACTTATACAGAGTCCGGGTGATTGTTGACACAGGTACAGCACAGCCAGTACTTGCTAGACATTCCTGCAACCCCCTCAGTGTTGCGGCATGTTACTAGGCAGTCTGCATGACCAGTTTGCAACATGTGTCGTCATCTGTCTTGGATGGCCATCTGTTTATTTTCTACATTAATCTTGTCCCATACATCCTTGCCACATACATGACTGTCTGCACTGTTTGCCATGGTGTATGCAATGGTGAGGTAAGGCTACATGTCCAACTGGGCATGCTACCTGTTGGGTATGTGATCCATTCCATGGCTTGTAAGATGCTTGCAAGCCACTGCTGCCTCTGTTGCAGGTAAGTGAGCACATTTGATGGACAAATGTATTGGACAGCAGACCATTTCTTGATGTGACATTGAGGACATGTACTTGCTGGAAGGTCCATACTCATGAAGAATGCATGCTGTCAGTACCTCAAAAGCTGCTTCCACAATATGTTATTTGGAGTGCATGCACACATATGCTTCCATTGTTTGTTAAGGTAGGTATTCACCATATTTGCTGTCCTAACATAGAATTCCATATTACACATTCATTGCTCATGTTAGGACCACATTACAGGTTGTAAGGGTTGTGGAATGCAGTATTGTGATATGCCATTGTGTAGATCTGTAACAGTTGCCATTGTAATAGTGGTATATACACTGTTGTAGCACTGTATAAGGGTGATGTTTCAGACATGTTCCTACTATAGGCCATTTGTCCACCCATTATGTTCATCTCTGTGCACACATCTTGCAATGGCAGTTTGTTAGTTATATTGCAGGACTCTTACATACCCTTCAGATATGCCACCATGGTCACCACTGTGATGCAGTGCAGTTAACAGCAACAATAAGTGAACATGTACAGCATGTATTATGGGTAGGTGAGTTAAATGTGTGCATGGAAAATACCATGGTCATAACATGGCCGGTGTATTGGCAAACCTGAGCAAACTCCATACTCACCAGCTACAGGCTGCTGCTCCAGATGTATACCAGAGGGACCTACATAGTTGTGTGAGATATGTGATCTCAGTATCCACACCTGTGGCACTGGTACATGGTGGGAGCAGCATTACAGTACATCAACAGTACAAACCCACAATACTACAGATTATGCACATCTGTTTATTACTACAAAGCAGCAACATACTATATATATATATTTTATCTCACGTATGCATGATTAAACTCTACAGATGCAGATGGATATGTAACAGTGGTCTACTGGTGTGCCCTGTGGCCTTACCTGCATGCTCCTCATCCATTGTGTAGGTAGCACCCACCTCCACAATGCTCTCTGCAGGATCTTGTGTTTGTGGGCGGGCTGGTGCCCCGAGGCTGGTGAGGAGCTCCTCAGCTTGTGTCAGGGGGGCTGGATGGCATGACCCCCACCCATGGCTAGCCAGTCCCTCCTATCTGCAGCAGCGCACTGCTGGGCATGGCTGAGTATGTCAGTGCACCGATGTCAGACCTGCTCATAACTGCAGTTATGCAGGCCAACATCGTTTACCCTGTGGACAAGATCAGTCCACAGGGTGGTCCTCTCCTGCAGATCATGGGCTGTATGTCCAAACAGGGTGTGGTAGTGCTACACCAGGTGTTGTATGATCACCTCATTCTCCTGGGTGGAGTACACCGGCAATCGCTCCTGTGACATAGTGCTTGAAAGACATAAAAAGGAAAAAAAGATCTGAGGACCTCATACTGTAAGGATATAATAGTTGTTAATGCACATCTCTGCCCCCCCACCATATCTGCAACAACAATCTGATCACACAACTCAACGAGTATGTTTACAGCAAACCTACTATTGGGACATATATCGTATTGTACAACAATTTCTGCAATGTCTTTGTAGTCATGTTCCATGTTGAAACACTATCATTGGTGGCCTGTTATGAACAATGTCACATGCATGCCATTGTAAGGGCCACTATGGTTCCATATATGTATGTGTTCTGTTTGCTATGTAACTGTTGCAAATCAGGTGTTTTGTGTTAATGGGGATATCTATGCATGCTGTTAGACATATTCCTGGAATGTGTGGACTATTACTACGCACATATGTTTTTTAACTGTGACACAGTAGCATGTTTGG